>NW_022589724.1:7715006-7790206 GCF_004348235.1 Phoca vitulina | reverse complement strand
GGGGGGGAGAGGTAATCATGAAAAATTATCCTTTTTCCAAGTTATCATCATCTTGCTCTGTCTCTGTCAAATTGTTCCTCAAACACAGCAGCCTGCAAGCCTTGCTCACCCTCCCCCCTCGTGTGCTATTTATACCTTTTGGATCAAACCAGCACTTTTGCATATCTCAGCCATTCCAGGGGCTGTGATGATGAACTGCACCACTTCCAGTCTTTTCCAACAGAGTGGTTCGTGGTCACACCCCTGAATATCTTTAAGGACAATGTGTTCCATAATCCCTTCCATCTCAATCTGTCGATAATTATGATAGAGGGGGATCAGCTAAGCTTCACCCAGGAAGGAATGGTTCATTTTTCAAGCCTACGTGTTGCTTCCACATTATCTGTAAGCAGTAACACCACCTTGATCCGCAACTTTGCAAAGAGGTGGACACGAGCTGATTTTTTTTTTTTATTCCCTCAGGAAACATCACTCTTTCTCCTAAAAAAAAAAAAAAAAAAAAAAAAAAGCTTTTTCTCCTAAGCAGTTTTCTTTTTTTCACCGTTTGTAGGTCTTGGTTTCTTTTGTTCCAGTGGGTACTCATGGAAAAGAAACACAATATCCAAGGTGGTAGATGACCCAAGAGCTGATTTTTTTTTTTTAATTCCCTCAGGAAACATCACTCTTTCTCCTAAAAAAAAAAAAAAAAAAAAATAGCTTTTTCTCCTAAGCAGTTTTCTTTTTTTCACCGTTTGTAGGTCTTGGTTTCTTTTGTTCCAGTAGGTACTCATGGAAAAGAAACACAATATCCAAGGTGGTAGATGACCCAAGAGAGGGAGTTAAGGAATGGAAGAACAAGAAAGGGTATTGCCAAGAAGGGAGAGAGGAAATGGAGGGAAAGTGTGAAGTGAAAGAGCTGTTCTGTCTTGGAACAATCAGCTTAGCAGGACAGCGCAGCTGTTCTTTCCTACTAGTTTTCTGGATGGAAAGGATGTTAGGGTGGCTGCAGAATTTTTAAGCTTCCCTTTCGTGGTTTACAAGCTTTCTTGCCACGGTCTCATCTCTCCCACTGCTTCACCCCCTTTCTTCGGTCAGCATCCTAGGAGCTTGTACCTGAAGTATGTACCACGACTAGATGTGGTCAGATTCAAAACAGATGACTGACTGAGGCTACAAGATCAGGAGGTTTAAAAATGAAAAGGATCCTTGTGTAAAACAGAAAGTATGGGAGGAGAGGTAGAAGGAGAGGCAGAAAGGTTTTTAAGAACTCGAAGTCCACTTTCTCCAACCCACCAGGAGGGCGCACATTTGGAAAATGTATGTGGGAACTTACGGTGTTTACTGGAAACTTGTTGGATTCTAGACAACAAACGAGGCCATGTTCCACTCATCTTCCCACTTGGGCTTAGGAAAATGTATAGGAAGGAGCTTCACGCTGGCCAGCGTCTCCCTGAACTCTCAAACAAGGAATGCAGTAAGTAGCCAGCTTGGACCTCCATGACCTCAAAGGAAAAATGAGCTTTTCCACTTAATTCCTACCCGATGTGGGAGAGTGGAAAGAGTACATGATGTGGAATCAGAGGACCTGGAAGGAATCTTGCCTCTTCATGGATACGGGTTAAGTCTCTGTTTTTCTCACCCTTAACATCTGAACAATAACTAGGAATCTATGAGCATTTAACGACAGGGATGGAAAAAGCACCAGGCAAACTGAAAAGCTCTCGGCGTGTTGGTTATTGCCACTGAATGCCCTGGCTCCAGAGGAAGATCAGCCCCAATATCATCATCTGCGACATCTGCTTCCAAAACCTTAAGCTCAGAGGTTTCTTTTGCCCTCGGAGTGTGTTTGAGCCATTTAAAAGGGCAAAGTTAACGTTACAGGACTCTCTCCTATGTGATTAAAATAGGTCTCTAGACCAAAATGCTCACATCTAAAACAGAATTTGAAGTATTTTCTGCACATTTCTTATAATAGGAACATGGTAGTTTAAAAAGCAGAAAAGGACAGAAACAAATTAATTTGCTCTAATAAGAATAAGAACAAAAGCAAACTTAGAGGTTTGCTCCCCATTAGGAAGTAACTCATGTAACCCTCACTTTAGCCTCATGACATATGGACTACATAGTATCCCACTGTGCAGATGAGGAAGTGGAGGCAGAATTTTTCAAACTGTGCTCAGAGAATCAATGGGAACTCCTGAGAACCCCAGGAAGGGCCATGGAGGAGGTAGCAGGTGGGGCTCGCCCTTCCCCAACCTCCAACCAAAAAACTGCATCTGGCACTTCCTGGGCTTCAGCTAAACTACCGAAAAGGATTCTGAGGCTGAAGCTTCAGTAAGTATGAAAGTCACAGTTCCACCCACTAGAAACATCTTTTGCTATTTCTTTTTATAATACAATACTTGCCTACTCTTTCTGTTGGGGCTCTCAATCTTCTTTCCTTCAGTATTCTCAAGATACATACAGCCCCTAAATTTTGGAGTTGGCCTTGACCCCACTGTCTTTCCCATTCTAAATTTCCAAGGATTTTTGGTTTTACCTCAGAATCGTCCTCAAACCTAGCCCCTCTTCACTATTCCCACTGCTTTGTTTTGGTTTAGAGCTCATCATCTCTTTAACTGGCCCTTATACTTTATATTCCTGGACTGTTCCTTCTCTCTCTCTCTCTCTCCTTCTACCCCTCCCACCCACCCACCACCCACCCGTCCAGGTCTCATACGAAGCCACGAATAATCTTCCTCACACATAACTATCCCCAAAGGCCTTTATCCCAGCTCCTCAGTACCCTGAATGCTCTCTCTTCTCACCTCATATCCACTCAAATGCAAGACTGAAACCTCTTCAGGGTCCTTCCAAAGATGACCAATGAGCAAGGTCAACTTCACTAAAGATCTGTGGAGACTCTGGAGGAAGATACTGGCCACTTCTTCCCCAGAGCAAACCACTTAAGAATCCAGATTCAACACTTGTCTCTCTAGTGTCTTTTCTGGGCCAGGTCACCCCTATGGTTCTCTTTCCCTGAACTTTCCCCTGAGCAGGGCCGAACGTGGCTGGCTTCTCTCTTCCCGCAGACATACCCAAAACTCCCCATTCCTCCTAAGGTCTTCAGCACGAAGATTTTAAGCATGAGGCCCAAATGTGAGAAGAAACAGGAAGGGACATTAGTTTGAGGTCAGACAGCTCTAATTAGATTCCCAATTCTGCCACTTGCTCTGTAACCTTACCTTGTCTCAGAGCCTCATTTTTTCACACCTGTGAGATAATATTGCTCTCAACAAAGTTTATATAAGGATCAAGGATAATATATGTAAATCATAAAACACATAACAGGCACCTAATAAATGAAACTAAAAGAAATTTGGAGGCTCTTGCTGCTACTGTAACCACGTATCTATCACGTTTGCTCTAAGGAAACAAGTTTCTTGGAAATTAATTTTGTTCTGTGACCACTGAGGTCACTGTGCTGCCAGTTGCTACCATTATCTGATCAATACCTACAAAGAAGGCTACTCCACTGTGGCTAACGTGGGGATATCCCCGAAGCTGAGGCCACCTATAGAAGAAAGTGGTCTCAGAAAAGAAAAATCATGAGGTAAAGTTCCAGATAGGTGGGTGACAGAGTTCCACTTCTCTTTCTGGATCTAACATCAAGAAGTAAAAATGTCTGTAGCTATTCTACTAAAATGTGGATGACAGAAGTGTGCCCCCTTTGTGAAGGAGGAGAGACAACTAGGAAGGCAGGGAGCCCTGTTAGGACCTCAAGCTAGAAACGTGTAATTTAAATGCAGATCTAGATTCATATCTTTATTTTCCCATTGCCACCTCCATCCAAGTCTTACTGAACAACTCAGGTGGACAAGTGGCTAAGTCTTTTACCTATGTAGTTACCCCAAATGTTAGAGGCAGAAGGTGTTCTTTGGAGGAAAGCATCATAGTGGCACCAATAATACTTGAGAAAGTCCAGCAGGAAAGTGAATCTTGGGGGAAAAGACTGAGATTTCTTGATTCATTTGCCCTCCCCTTTCACAGAATTCTAATTATAGTGCCAACTTGGAGATTTCTGGGTTTTATTTTTATTAGGAATGTGGCATTTCCATATATAAGTGATAATCAAGTCCTGTGGCTTCTTGGGGAATTCAGGGAATTTCTTGCTGTTATCCTTTCTCCTGGGCAACCCTGATTTACAGAACCATAAAAGCATATGGAATAGCTGAACCAAGAGATAAAGTAAAAATCCAGTGCTTAGAACCTAACATTGACAAAACCCTAAGCCAAACACAAATTTATAGAGACCCCAACAGAAGAAAATGCCATTTCATCCTGGTTATCCTCGGATATCATCCAAGATGGAGTCCAAGAAGGTGACACCATGTTTCAGATTGGTGTCAGGATAGGCTAGAGCTTTTTAATGTCAGCTGAGCCTTCAAAATGCTTTTACTAGCATTGCTCTTACTTGTCTGTGGCCAGTTCACTCTCTGTCCCCTTCAGTGGCTCCTCCAAATCCCTCCTCAAGCCTCCTAGGTCTTCTCTAAATCCCTTCCTCTCAGACAATTTCACAAAAAAATTATCTCATGGACAAAACACGTGCTCTAGTCTGGATTCCCTATCCTCTATCCTCTACACTAACAACCATCCTACACCCACATTCTCCTGACCTTCTCCCTTCAATATCCAATATCCAAGGAAGAAATGTTCCTCCTTCTAACTTCTTCCTTTTCATTCTTTGCCTTATCCTTTCTCATCGATTGTCCTTCAACTTTTGGTGATTTAAATCCTTTCTCTCTACTGGATCTTTCCACCACTATTAAGAAACATAAGCAATTATCTTCTAACTTTAATGCTCTCTCCTACTCCCCTCTACCCATATCCCTATCTAGTAGCTACTGCCCTCTCCTTTTTTTTTTTCAAAGCTAAGAATCTAGAAGAGTTGCCTACTTCCAATATACTCAGACTATCATTCACTTCTCAATTCAACCCCCTAAATGCTCTCACCAAGGATACCTGTGAGCTCCACACTGCACAATCCAATGAATTACTTTTTAATCTTCAACCCCATGCCTCTTCCTCACCTCTTGCCCCCAGCACCACCACAGGCTCAATTATCTAGGAAATGTATCCTTACTTAAGGATATTTATTCTTTTTGTTTATCCTGAAGATATGGTTTAAGAGTCACATCCCCTATGACTTTCCAAGCCTTTATAGGCAAGGGTGACTCCTCCCTGTTGGCATTCATTCAATACTTTATGCATACTTCTGTTATACCTCTTCTTACATTGTATTGCATTTAACTCTACGTCGCTCTCTCCCCTCCTAATCTGTAAGTTCCTTGAAAACAGGCACTGTGTGTTCAGTACCTGGCATGTAGTCCTCCAACAAATGTTTTTTGAATTTAACAAAATTCATTCTATTGCTAAGAAGGAAGTTGAAGTAACTTTCTTTAAGAAAGTCTTATGGGTTAATTTAAACTAGAACCAAGTCTCTGTTTTTCCTATAGATCTTAAACAAGAAGAAAATTCAAGCATGAACATATTCTCTAAATTCAAACTGAACCTTGCATGTTTTGATTCACGTTCATAGTAGTAACACTTCCAGGTATGTCATATATACTGTGATTACACACTAATATTGATGGGCAGACAAGAGAAGTATGCCTGGAAAGGTAAGATGGTGCAGCTGAAAGAATCCTAGATCAGGAAGAAAGACATCTGGGGGTGCCTGGGTGGCTCAGTTGGATAAGCATCTGCCTTTGGCTCAGGTCATGATCCCAGGGTCCTGGGATTGAGTCAGGATCCCTGCTCAGTAGGGAGCCTGCTCCTCCCTCTCCTCCCTACTTATGCTCTCTGTCGCTCTCTCTCTCTCAAATAAACTAAAAAATCTTAAAAAAAAAAAAAAAAGAAAAGAAAGACATTTGGGTTCTATTCTCTGATCTGCTAACTCAGTTGACCAAGTCCTTGCTCACATCACCTCATCTGAACAATAATGGCATTGAATTAGATGATCCCTAAGGGCACTTCTTGCACTGAATGGCTAAAATTCTATTTTTTCTGAGGTTTAAAAATATTTGATATACGGAGTATAGATGAAGGCCATAGATTTCAAGAGGCTGAGGAACTGTGAAACTAATCTGTAGTAAGGATACTAAAGTTTCCAAGAAAGGCAACTTCGGATAGGATACAAGGAAACGCTGTGATTTGGGTTAAGATGATCAATGAAGATGAGAGCAATTTGGAAGTCAGCAGATTTCTAGACAATCTAGTGGAGGGCAGTGTGAGTGGAACCACAGATTACAAAAGCCAAGAGCCTGGTAAGAATCTGTGAAGAGTGACAAGAGAGCAACAGAAGAGGCCAAGGCCTATATAGAAATCTCTCCATTCCATGGAGCCACCAGGAAAAAGGCAGCGTAATCTTCACTGGAGAGAACTGCAAAAAAAGACTGTCCAAGAACATCCAGTTCTCAGATAAGGTGAAGAATTTCTGACTTATTATATATGATGCAAATATTCATGGAGTTCCTACTGTTAGTAAGACAAATGTGGTTCCAGTCATTGGAGATATTTTCTGTAAGAGAATAAATTATAGTTACAATGATGCCAAACATGCCTTGAGTGTGGCTGGGGCATAGCTTCCGTAGAGTAAGGCAGTCAAGGCTTACTCCTCTGGTGACAGTTTTCTACATTCTGGAAGGATAAGAGGTTTGACTGTGCCTGAGGTTGATAAGACCAAAAGGGGCATGAGCTGGCTGCAAAGTTCCAAGAAAATTTGCTTCTTTTTAGTGCTATTACAAACTTGCCTCCACACCGTGACAGCTTAGCTGAACATCCTTTTACAACCGAGCTTTCTCCCCAAGGCTCTTCTCATGTTTGAGTAGATTTGGTTCCATGTCCTAGTTCCTACCCCTGCTTACCTCATTTCACCCAGAGACTTCCTTGCCTACCAAAAAGTCCTTCAGGATGCAGCATTCTGTTCTCTGTTCTGGGTCAATACAGGGCCACTGAACCAGAGCTTCAGGTTTTCATCATTCTTAGCAACACACACATTTACTGAAGACTTGCATATTCTAGGCTTTGTGCTTGGGCCAGATAATTGGCTTAGTCCTTGGGTTACACAGGATTTTTATTGGAGTATCAAAAGGCTCAAGAAGAATGGAATGGAACCCATCAAAGTCTCAGAATCAAATTAGCTCCTAAGAAAAACACGGTGGATTATTAGTCAGTTTTTGCTACAACAACAAAGACTCCCCAAATCTTAGTAGTTCATAACAACAAACATTTAGTTCTTGCCCTCATTACCTGAGGGCCAAAGGTTGGTTCTACTGGCTTCTGCTGGGCTTGCCTGGGTTCCACTGTGTTCCACTGGGCTCCACCAAGCTCCAAATGTTCTCTCCTAGTAAGACCCAGGCACAAGGAACAATCCTATTTGGAGCATGCTATTCTTATGGCAGAGCACAGACACTCAAGTTGTAGGACCAAGCCATGCAAGTTCATGTACAAGTTCTACTTAGACAAGGATTATATCACATCTGCTCACAATCTATTGTCCAAAGCAAGTCACATGGCCAAGTTCAAAGTCAATGAGGCACAAAAGTATATTCCAGCAACATGAAAATATGGCAGGGGAACAGGGCCAGGAAATGGAAAACAAATCGTGTCAATACATATTACAACCTAACACAGGTGGTATAATAGGAAGACAAGGGAATCTGGAGAACAACGCAACTCAGGTTGCTGCTCTAATTATTTACTACATGAACTTAGATACAATTTTACCTCTCTGAATCTCAGTCTCTACATCTGTAAAATGGGGATAATGATGGTCATCTAAACTAATTCACAAGGTTATTGTGAGGATCAATTTACCTGATGTAAGTGAAAATGCAGTATCAGCTATCAAGTACTTTTAAAAGTTTACTTTTTATAATAAATTATTAATAATAGTAGCCAGCTACAGGGCAGGAACCATAGTAAAAACTTCTCCAGAATTAAACATATGAATAGGGGCGCCTGGGTGGCTCAGTCATTAAGTGTCTGCCTTTGGCTCAGGTCATGATCCCAGGGTCCTGGGATCGAGCCCCGCATCAGGATCCCTGCTCAGCGGGGAGCCTGCTTCTCCTTCTCCCACTCCCCCTGCTTGTGTTCCCTCTCTCGTGGTCTCTAATAAATAAAATCTTTAAAAAATAAAAAAAACAATAATAAACACATAATCAATTCTTTTCAGTCAAGAGTAGGTTCTCTTGTATTCAGCTATAAAAGATACCAGATCTGAAATTTGTAAGAGCCATCTAGACTCACCATAACCACTGTCAGAAGAGTATCTTTAAAAAGGTTACACTGACATTTGAAATATACCCAAATTGTGTTCTTAATAATAACAATAATAGTATTCTTGATGCATTTTAGAGTTTATAAAATCCTTTCACTTTATTCATGATGACACTGAGTCTCAGAAAACTTAATTTGCTTAATGCTCCCCAGCCCAATAAGACAGGGATGCATAGGTCAGATTTAGGTAAAGCAAATTTCCTAGTTTCCCATGGAACTAGTAAGAAAATTTCTCAGACACATATATACAAATACATAGACAAAGTGATGCATGTGATAAATAAAAGCGAAACTCCCACGCTGCACAGCTCATGAAAATGATTAGTGTAGGTGTATAAAATTTTCATTGTTTTGGAATGAAAAACCTGACAGAAAGGCCAGAGAAATGTAGCCCCAGTCACATAGCAGTATCTGAAAACTCACGACATCCAACTTTGCAATCAGGAGGTTTGCTCCTAGGCAGATGGCAAACAAGGCTTCATTTTGCAAGGTGATAGCGGGCAAGTAGGCATAGAGAGAACAGGGGACACACACACACACACACACACACACACACACAGACAAGATCCCCCAAACCCTTAGGCCCTAAGTACACAAACACACAGGCAAAGTACTCACAAATCAAAGGAAGTAGCAATTACCTGGAAATATTTCCTGGGATACACAGTCTGCCTTTTCTTTCACCAATACACCACTTTGTAAAATTATAGCATTCATGAGACTCCAAACTCTATGTGAGTCCAAAAACTCATGAGAGGGTGGGAATTTTTTTTTAAGGTCTCATTTGAGAGTGTGTGCACGAGTGGGGGGAGGGGCAGAGGAAAAGGGAGAGAATCTCAAGCAGACTCCATGCTGTGGGCAGAGCCTGATGCGGGGCTAGATCCCACAACCCTGTGATCATGAACGGAGCTGAAATCAAGAGTCAGACGCTTATCCGCCTGAACCAGGTGCCCTGAAGGTGGGAATTTCTTAGTTGCCACCTTTCATAGACTGATGGGGCTTAGGGTTCAAGGTAGCCAATTGTCGGCTAAAGCTAAGAGGAAAATTCAAAGGAAGCCTCTCCCTGACTGGCCCCTTGGATCAGCAGGTGGATTTGAGGAGATTTGAACTGGGAATATTGCATCTACTCTGTCACTTTAACCAAGAACCTCACTTTTTTTTTTATTTCCTAAACTATCACCATGATATCCTAACTGGAATCTGAGCCCCTAATCTCAGTCCCCTCCAATCCATCTCTTAAATGATAACCAGAGTGATCTTTAAATGCCAATCTGACCATGTCACACCACTTATTAAAAAGGAAAAAAACAACCTCCAATAAATCAAAGCTGCTTGCCTTTATCAAGGCTAAAACCCTCAGTGCTAAATCTAAAGTTCTTCATCCTTTGGCTCCATTCTGTGTCTCACCCTCAACCCTGCAATTCAGCCACACCAGGTTAATTTCAGGACACACTCCCATGGGTACCATGTTCTCTCATGCCCTCACGCCTTTATTCAAGCTGGACTTCTTGCTTGAAAGGCCCTTCCCCTTTGTCCATTAGGCAAACTCTTACAATGCTTCAAAGCTTCAGCTCAAATGTCACCTGGTCTAGACGTCATCACTCCACCCCCATCCCCAAGAATTTTAGTTGCTCTGCTCCTGGAACAGCTTCATGCTGACCTTTCTCCTGGCATTGTCCTCAATATATTACAATTCCTCTGGTCTGTCACACCAACTAGACTGTGATGGCAGGAACTGTGTCTTATATACCTGTATATCCCCAATTTGGGGGAGGAGGGGGAGGTATACAAAATAGATGTTCAGTGCAGGTTGAAAAGAGCCATGGAGCATTTATATGAAACTTCAAGAGTACATTATACCGTATATTGGGAAATGCACGTATGGTGTATTGTGCTCTCTTTCTAACTATGTTAATTTAAGTACCAGGGGAACAAACTGCTAGAGCGGTGAAGTGATCTCACCTATTTGCTTCCAAATATTGGCCCATGGACACCATCCAATCTCTGATACGGTTTTTACCAGGTCATAATAAAATAAGAACAAAGTAATATAGTGAGATTTGCTACAATTATTCCCTTTCTCTCTCTCTCTTTCTCTCTGCGTTAGAGCTTTGTTTTAATCATATAAATGGAGCAGTAGTAAACAGCAGTTTTGTTTGGGTTTTGCTTATTTGTTTATCCCCTCACTTGGCAATCTAAAAATAAGCAAGTCAATATTGGTCTTTATAACAGTCAGGGTCTCAGCAGGAAACAGAATTCACCCCAGATGGTTCAAATAAAGAGACTTTAATATAAAGGGACTACTCACAGAGCTGAAGTGTAGAGAGATAAACAAGGGCGGTGAAATGTCCAGAAGGGTCAAGGGGAGGAAATGGTATCACTGGAGCCTGGGGGAAGCTAGAGCCATGGTGAAAAGGCCACCCAGAAGAAGCCATAGCTTTAGAGCACCCAATTACTTGACCATCACTCCTGAGCACCCGAAAGGAAAACAGAATCTTGAATTCTAGATTAATCCCTTCTAGTCACTGAGTAACCTTAAGCAAATTCCTTAACTTCTCTGAACTACGGGTTCTTCATCTGTAAAGTGGAAATAATAATCCCTGTCCTACCACACCTCCAGGGTTGTTGCAAGGGGGAATAAGGCAACATTCATGAAAGGGCTTATAGGCTGCCAAGTCCTGTGCAATTTAATTTAAGTAACACTGATGTAGTCCTCACTGTGTGCTGGGCACTGGGGTTTTTTTTTGTTTGTTTTTTAGAGAGAGGGCGTGCGAGCGCATGGGGGGGCGGGGGGGGCGGGAATCTTAAGCAGACTCCACACTCAGCACAGAGCTGGATACGGGGCTCAATCTCATGACCCTGAGATCATGACCTGAGCCAAAATCAGGAGTCGGATCCTTAACCAACTGAGCCACCCAGGCAACCCTGCCAGGCTCAGTTCTAAGGTCTTAACAAGTAATAATCCCAGCCATCCTTTGTGCAGGTTTCCTCTACTTATGGCAGGGGCATATCTTTTCCTCACAAGAGCAGAAAATGCTTGAAGGATGAATGTTACCCTCATCTTCATTATCAGTATTATAACAGGGTACAACTTCATTTATTCTGAAACAAGAATGGTACACTAACCTTTACATACCATGTTAAGAGGTTATTTCTTGATATTTTTATTCAAAATAAGAATGAATAAAGAAAATATGGCATATAAGTATACATACAATAGAATATTATGTAGCCTTTAAAACGGAGGAGATCCTGCCATTTGTGACAACGTAGATAAGCCTGAAGGACATTATGTTAAGTGAAATAAGCCACAGAAAGCCAAATATTGCATGATCTCACTTATATGTGGACTTAAAAAAAAAAAACAAAACACTAAACTCATAGTAACAAAGAGTAGACTGGTGGTTGACAGAAGCTGAGGGAAGGGGCTCATGGAGAGTTACTGTATAATGGGTAGAAAAGTTTCAGTTTGCAAGATGAAAAGAGTTCTAGGGATGGATTGTAGTGACGTTTGCACAACTATATGATGGTACTTTATCACTGAACTGTACAATTAAAAGCGATCAAGATAGTAAGTTTTATGTTTTGTGTATTTTACCACAACATAAAAATAAAAGTAAGAAAATAAGTCTGAAATTTACCATATTTTCATGTATTTGACTACTTAGGGAAAATCAGAACCAGTGGCATCCATGCCCCCTGACTAGGAATGCCAAGTGTGAACCCACACCCAGCCTCAAGCCAGCACACATGCACCGATAAGGCTCACGCGCCCTGCATTGCTGAAATCCACAGGCACGCTTAGACACAACAGCTTCCCAGTGTTTTTCTGAAGCCAGCAAGCATGCCCTGGCCACTACACTCTCCAGCTGCCCTGCCAAAGCCAGCAGGCCTGTGCAAATCACAGAGGGGACACCCCTTGATCAGCTGGCCCTGGTGGCCAAGAGGGCCGGTGTTCCAGAGCTGCATGGGACTGTAACAATTGGAAAGACAACACTTGGCAGGCCACCACGCCCAGGGCAGCTGACTAAAACACAACCCCAATCTCCCTGTGAAAAAGGCCTATGTACTTAGCCTGGAGCTTCAGCCTGAGGGACAGGCTTCAGGTTTCCCTGAGGCTGAAGAAGCACACCCATGGCACATAAGCAGGAAGAAATCATTCCCACACACCCCCGTGGTACCGCTACAGCTCAACAAGACTTCCTAGAAAGGAGCTTATACACTCATCTGGAGCCCCAGTTTTCAACTGTCACCTCTGGATCTCCTGGTCTGAAGTCCAACAGGGATTACAATTGTGGACCCACAGGACTATATATTTGCATACTTTAAAAGCTGCTGCCTGAGGGTCTGGTTTCCAATCAGCCTGAAACTAGGTGCTAAATGAGATTCCTCCCTTTAGATCACTGACAAGTCTTGGCACACCCTCAACAATGGGAACTTATCAAGAATAAATCAGGTGGTTTAGACAATCAACAAAGGTTCAAGAGACAACCAAGAACTAGGGCAAGTTTGAACAAAAAGGAGAGCATCTCCTACACAAGGCCACTCCTTTAAGACAGAGAGGTAGATGTTTCACCTAATACACAGAAACAAACAGGCTCAAGTAAAATGAGGAGATAGAGAAATGTTCCAAATGAAAGAACAAGACAAAAACCTCAGAAAAAGACCTTAATGATATGAAGTTAAGTAATGTACCTGATAGAGGATTAATCACTTATAAAGCTATTAAGAAGATTAAAAGACAAAGTGTTGAAATTAACTAAAGCTACAGTAATTAGTTAAGGGATAAATAAAAAAGATGTAAAAAGTAATATCAAAACCACAAAACAAGGGGAGTGTGGGTAAAAATGTAGTTTTGGAATGTGTTCAAATTTAAGTTGCTATCAACTTAAAATAGACTGTGATATACCTAGAATAATATATGTGAAACTCACAGTAACCACAAATCAAAAACTTACAGTAAATACATAAAAGAAAATGAGAAAGGAATCTAAACACCAAAGAAAGCCATCAAACCATGAGAAAGAAGGGAAGAAAGGGAAACTACAAAAACAGGCAGAAAATAAATGGCAAATGGCATTAAGTACATATCTATCAATAATTACTTAAAATGTAAATTAAATTCTCCAATCAAAAGACTTAGTGTGGCTAAATGAATTTAAAAAAATAAAGACAGCCATATCTTGCCATATACTCGCTTCAGAAGTATAGACACATACAGACTGAAAGTAAAGAGATGGGAAAAGATATTCCATGCAAATGGAAACAGAAAGCTGGCATAGCTATACTCATATCAGACAAAACAGACTTTAAAACAAAGACTGTAATAAAAGACAAAGAGGGGCACTACACAATGATAAAGGGGTCAATCCATCAAGAAGATATAACATTTATAAATATATATACACCTAATATCAGAGCACAAAAATATATAAAGCAAATATTAACAGACTGAAAGGGAGAAATTGATAGCAACATGATAATAATAAGGGACTTTAACACTGCACTTACATTAATGGATAGATTATCCAGATAGAAAATCAATAGGGAAAAGACAATCTTAAATGGCACATTAGACCAGATGGACTTAATAGATATATATAGAACATTCCATCCAAAAGCAGCAGAACATACATTCTTCTCAAATGCATGTGGAAAATTCTCCAGAAAAGATCATGTAAGGCCACAAAACAAATCTCAAAAAATTCAAGAAGACTGAAATTGTATCAAGCATCTTTTCTGACCACAATGGTATGAAACTAGAAATCACTTACAAGAAAACTGGAAAAACTATAAATACATGGACATTAAAAACCATGTTACTGAACAACTACTGGGTCATAGAAAAAATTAAAGGAGAAATCAAAAAAAACCTAAAAACAAATGAAAACAGAAATAGGACACACCAAAAATCCGTGGGATGCAGCAAAAGCAGTTCTAAAAGGGAAGTTCACAGCAATACAGGCCTACCTCAAGAAAGAGGAGAAACGTCAAATAAATAATTTAAATTTACACCTAAAGAAACTAGAAAAAGAAGACAAACAGAACCAAAGTTAGTAGAAAGAAGGAAATAATAAAGATCAGAACAGAAATAAATATAATAGAGATGAAAAGACTTTATATAAAAGATCAATGAAATGAACAGCTGGTTCTTTGAAAAATTAATTTGACAAAACTTTGGCTAGACTAAAAGGAGAAAGAAGTTTCAGATAAATAAAATCAGAAATGAAGGAGTAGTTACAACTGAAAATACAAAACTACATGGGGCGCCTGGGTGGCTCAGATGGTTAAGCCTCTGCCTTCGGCTCAGGTCATGATCCCAGGGTCCTGGGATCGAGCCCCGCATCGGGCTCCCTGCTCCGCGGGAAGCCTGCTTCTCCCCCTCCTTCCTGCTCGAGCTCTCTCTCACTATCTCTGTCTCTCTCAAATAAATAAATAAAATATTTAAAAAAAAAAAAAACAACTGAAAATACAAAACTACAAAGGATCACAAGAGACTAAATAGACAATTATATGCCAACAAGTAGGACAACCTAGAAGAAATGGATAAATTCCTAGAAATTTAAATCTTCCAAGACTGAATAATAAAGAAATAGAAAATCTGAATAGACCAATTACTAGTAAGGAGATTGAATCAGTAATCAAAAACCTCCCAACAAACAAAGTCCAGGACCTGATGGCTTCACTAGTGAATTCTACCAAACATTCAAAGAAGATTTAACATTTATTCTTCTCAAAGTCTTCTAAAAAATTGAAGAGGAGGTGAAGCTTCCAAACTCCTTTTACAAGTCCAGCATTACCCCAATACCAAAACCAGACAAAGACACCACAAAAGAAAAAAAAAAAGTATAGGATAACATTCCTAATGAACGTAGATGCAAAAAATCCTCAGCAAAATATTAGCAAACCAAATTCAATAAGACATTAAGAGGATCATACATCATCAAATCAAATTCAACAATACATTAAGAGGATCATTATTAATCAAGTGGCATTTATTCCAGGGATGCAAGGATGGTTCAACATTGGTGAGTCAATGGTTGACTCAACAATGGTGAGTCAATCAAACTGAAGGATAAAAATCATATGATCCTTTCAAAAGATGCAGAAAAATCATTTGATAAAATTCAACATATATTTATGATTAAAAACTCCCAACAAAGTGGGTACAGAGGGAACATATCTCAACATAATAAAGGTGATATAGGACATAACCAGGCTAATATACTCAATGACTGAAAAGCTCAAAGCTTTCCTCTAAGATCAGGAATAAGACAAGCATGCCCACTAATCCCACTTTTATTCAACATAGTATTGGAAGTCTAGTCACAGCAATCAGGCAAGAAGAGAAATTAAAAAGCATACAAATTGGAAAGGAAGACATAAAACTGTCACTATTTGCACAGGACATGATGCCATATATAGGAAATCCTAAAGACTCTACCAAAAAACTGTTAGAACTAAAACAAATTCAGGAAAGTTGCAGAATATAAAATTAATATGCAAAAACTCTGTTGCATTTGTATACACTAATAATGAACTATCAGAGAAATCAAAATAATCCCATTTATAATCACATCAAAAAGAATAAATTTAACCAAGAAGATGAAAAACATATACACTGAAAACTACGAAACTGATGAAAGAAATTGAAGAAGACACAAATAAATGGAAAGATATTCCATGTCATGGATTAGAGGAATCAATATTGTTAAAATGTCCATACTCTCTAAAGTAATTTAGAGGTTTAATGCAATCCCTATCAAAATTCCAATGACACTTTTCACAGAACTAGAACAAATAATTCTAAAATTTGTATGGAACCACAAGAGACCCCGAATAGACAAAACAATCTTAAGAACAAAGTTGCATGTGTCACAATCCCTGATTTCAAGCTATACTACAAAGCTATAGTAATCAAAACACTGCAGCATTGTATAAAAAGACACATTGATCAATGGAACAGAATAGACAGCCTGAAACAAACCCACACATAAACTGTTGATTATTTACAACAAAGAAGGTAAGGATATGCAATGGAAAAAGGACAGTCTCCTAAACAAATGGTGCGGGGAAAACTAGATAGCTCCAGCAAAAGAATGAAAATGGACCATTATCTTACACCATACACAAAAATCAACTCAAAATGGATTAAAAACCTAAATTTAAGACCTGAAGCCATAAAACCAGAAAGAAAACATGAACAGTAATTTCCTGGACATCAATCTTAGCAATGTTTTTTTGGATCTGACTCCAAAAGCAAGGAAACGAAAGCAAAAATAAACAAATGCAACTACATCAAACTAAAAAGCTCTGCACAGCAAAGGAAACCATCAACCAAATAAAAAGGCAACCTAAATGGAAGAAGATATTTGCGAATCATATATCTGATAAAGGGTTAATATCAAAATATATAAAGAACTCCTACAACTCAATAACAACAAAAAATTCTATTAAAAATTGGGCACAGATTCTGAATAGACACTTTTCCAAAGAAGACATACAGATGGCCAATAGACACATAAGGACGCTCAACGTCACGAATCATTAGGGAAATGCAAATCAAAACCACAATGAGATATCACCTTATATCTGTCAAAATAGCAATTATCAACAAAACAAGAAATAAGTGTTGGTGAAAATGTGCAGAAAAGGGAACCCTTGTGCACCACTGGTGGGAATGTAAATTGGTGCAGCCACTGTAGAAAACACGTTCCTCAAAAAATTAAAAACAGACCTACCACGTGATGCAGCAATTCCACTATTGGGTATCTATTGAAGAAAACAAAAAAAAAAATGAATTTGAAAATATACATGCATCCCTATATTCATTGCAGCATTATCTACAATAGCCAAGATAAGCAAACAATCTAACTGTCCATCAGTGGATGAATAAAGAAGATGTGATACATACACACACACACAGGAATACTACTCAGCCATTAAAAATGAAATCTTACCATTTTTGACAACACAGGTGGACCTTGAAGGTATTATGCTAAGTGAAATAAGTCAGGCAAACACCACATAATTTCACTCATATGTGGAATCTAAAAAACAAAACAAGCAAACAAAACAAAACCCAGACTCATAGATACAGAGAGGAGAGACTGGTGGTTGCCAGAGGGGAGGGGGTTGCGGAAGGTGTACAAAATGGGTGAATGGGATTAAGAAGTACATACTTCCAATTATAAAGTAGTGGGGATGTAATGTACAGCATGGGGAATATAGTCAATAACATTGTATTAACTTTATACAGTCACAAATGGTAACTGGACTTATTATAGAGACAGTTTTACAATGTATAAAAATGTCAAATCATTATGTTGTACACCTAAAACTAACATTGTATGTGAGTTATATCTCAAAAAAATTTTTGAAAATTAGCATACTATATACATATTTTTTTAAAAAGAACCAATGCCAGACTATGGGTATTTAGTATTATCATTGTTTTTACTCTTGTTTTAGTCAACCAAAATTGAGACTCTGCAACGGCTTAAACACAGAACATTCTCCTTGGAACATAACATTTTTATGGCATTCCTTGTTTTTCTAAACACCCCAAAAAAGAGTAATCATCACAAACATCATAATTGTTTCCATCAGCAACCCATCATTAATGTGTTCCATCACGCATTCTTTGCTCTGCCAGTAGGCTGACCATGACCACCTGCAGATTTGCACTAGGGGACATATTAGAAGAGTTGTTTGCTCCACGATTGTTCTGAACACCCTTCCTTGTGCCTGGAGCCCTCATAAAACATGACAGTAAATCATCACAAACAGAGAATTCCCAGCGGAGATTTTGTAGGCCATGGCTGGCAGTCAAAAGTCTGAGTTCAGTTACGTATTATCATTGCAGGTTATCTTTCATCCTAGAGATGCATAAATCCCAAACAGCAATAGGGTAGAAGAAAGAAGACAGGCATGGAAGCCAGAGGGACTAGATTGAAATCCCATCTTCCCCACTTTAGGTGAATCACTTAATGTGTCTAAGCCTCAATAAAGTAGCAAATAATTTCTGCCTTATAAGATCATTGTAAAAATAATTTCAGTGAAGCCCCTGGTTAGCATATAGCAGGCGCTCACTAAATAAGTATGATGATGATAATGATAAAGGATTGGAAGATAGCTTAGGATGTCCCTACCCAGAAGGGTTGGCTATAAATGAAGACATTTGACGTGGATGAACGTAAGGCTTGGCTTTCTCTCCAGACAGGAATCAATGTTGAGCAACACTCCTCTGCTGTGGTGGACAGCTACTGCCTCTTTGCCCAAGCACTCCTCCTCCTAAGAACAGCACTCTCCCTTCTAAGGAGGATGGTGCCTACTCTTTCTCCAACCACCTACTCTGGTGGGGTTGGCCAGTCATATTTCCCCACCCTACCCCCACCTCAGGCCACAGAAGGGACCGTGTGATCCAGCCAGACTAATCCCAGTCCAGCCCCAGAATTTTCCAAATTGGAACTGAGAGTCTTTTTCTGCCCCAGAGTCAAAGCTAAGAAGGTATGGCGTAGGACCTGCCTGTACTCAGGTTTGCAAAAACATAATTTAGAACTGCACAGTGCCCTTGGGGAAAGAGGACCTCTACAGTGAGTATCTGAAAGTGTCTGGTGCCCTGATTGCCCTAAAAACTTCTGTGTTTGGGTGTTATATGCAAACAATGAATCATGGAACACTACATCAAAAACTAATGATGTACTGTATCGTGACTAACATTTAAAAAAAAAAAACAACTTCTGTGTTTGTCTCTCTTCCAGGAGCCTGTGACTCCCCCAAATCTTATTTTATCTACATTTACCACATATTACGGGCTCAATGAATATTTGCTGAAATAAATTTAAATAGACATCTGAAACAAAAAGAAAGCTAGGACACACTTAATATGGAAACTCACATACTCTTCACAGACACAGCAAGGTTGGATTTACCCTTACCCACGCACCCACACTTAACTGAGTATAACACATGTAGAAATCACACTATTTGCCCACAAAATAGTTACACTATGGCCCCCAAAAAGGGCCTAATGAGCTTATAAGTCAATAACAAGGGCATTTGTATTTCCCGCCCCCCCCCTCCTTTGTAAGAGCATCTCCTCGCTTGTAAGGGAGAAGGACGCTAAACAGCAGACTCGGACGCTTTTGAAGCTGAGCTATCAACAAAGGATCTTGTAAATCAATTCACCACCAGAAACAAGATGCAGGCAGTTCTCAGAAATGTCTCACAAAGCAGCACAGAGAAAGGCTCTCCAAAGGCGGAAGCAGGAGATGTTTCCACCCTAGGGATGGTATTGCCTGGCCCGCAAGCTTCTCCATGGGGTCAGCCGGGCATCGCAGCTCTACGACCACTTCAGCACAGGCCATCCAAAGAGGATCAAACACTTGCCGCAGGTCACGTGGGTGAGTCTTCATTCCAGGCATGAAAGTCACATTTCCCAGTTCCTCTCCCCCTGGACTCCCACCCCCCTCTGTCAGTGCCAGGCCTACCAAGCAGTGACCGCCAGCAGAGAACAAGGAGCATTGAGGAGGACCAAGCTGGGCATCTGCCAGCACCATCTGCAAATCCCACAGCCTGAGAGGACAGAGGACAGAGGCAGCCTCAAACCCCACTGAATCTAAAGCACGGGGATGTCAGAGAGAGACAGACAACATCGGCTGGACCTCCCTGGGGCCAGGGTCTGAGGGTGCTCAGTATATCTACTTACCTTTTTGGATCCAAAATTCCAATTTTGCCCATGTATCCAAAGCTAATTGGGCTCTTCAGAACTCACGTTCCAATTAATCTCACAAGAGACTGGTGTATAAGACAAAATGGCTTTTTTTTTTTTTTTTTTAGTAGACTTTATTGTTTTAGAGCAGTTTTAGGTTCATGGCAAAATCAAGTGGAATAAAATGGCCATTTTTAAATTTATAATTGGGATCAATAAACATGCTTTGAGCTTCTACTATGGGCCATGTGCTAGATGGAAATGTGGCAAATAACACTGCACACTGTCCTAACACTGTCCTAACCAAGTTGCACACAGGTGGGGGGAAAGGGGAAAAAAAAAAAATCAATGGTTACAGGATAGGCTAGTAAACATTAGGACAAAGGTAAGAAGAGAATGTTACAGTAACACAGAAGAGAGGCTCCCAATGTATGAAGGGGGATCAGGGAAGTCATCTGGGAGATGTAATGCCTGTGTTGGGTTTTGAAGAATGCATAGGAGTCTTCCAAGTGAGTGGTGAGCCTTTAGGATGCTCTAGAACAGGAAAAAACTGACATCCTTATGAATTCTCCCTGCCCAAGCCCAGGGCCAGAGGATTCTGGACAAAGAGTCCCTTCTCTGAATCCAGAAGTTCTCTGCTGTCCATCTCTAAAGATGTCCCCTAATTTTTCACTTTCTTCCTATTTCTCCTGTTTTCATTGTAAATTCAAACTCTCTTTAGCCCTTTCAGGTGAATGGTTTCCAAACTTTTAGTTTCCACCCCAGGTGCTGTCTCTCTGGCCACCCTTCTCTGCCCTACCCTCTGGAACATTCAGGTATGTCATTTCCCAGGGCATTATGCCCAAGCCCTGGGCTCTGTGACCCTCACACACTTGGTAGAGAATGGGGAGATGGACCATTCCAGGCAGAGGGAGCAGACTGCAATGACAAAATAACCTCTATCAAGAGTCGTCTGTCCCACCCACATCCCCAAACTGGGTATAATCAGATGTCTAAGGACACCAGCTCCAATCCCAGAGTATTTAATATCTTAAGAATAAGTCCCCTGGACTGTAGCCAAAGCCCCATGAAGTACATTATCCCAAATAGGAAGGTAACAGGAGAGTGGATTCTCAACATACCTAAGGACACACACCGATCTTCTTCATTGGATTTGAACATTTCTAATGTTAAGTGAACAGATCTAAGGACCATCCTTGAAACCTCTTTTCTTATGAAGGCAGCCAAGTTCAGCTACTGTGCAGCAATGTCTATAACTGCCCCTCTCAGAAGGGGACCTTCTTCCAAATTTTTAGGACCTCCTACCATCACGCCCTACATCTTGCTCTAACTCTTCCAACCCAATTAAAATGAGGCATTTCAATAACAATCCCCGGAGGCTCCTCCTCATTTTCCCGTAGATTGAAGTTGTTTCTCAAAGCTAGCCCGGGCCTCAGGTAATCCTATCAGTAAACACAAACTAAGTTGTTCCATGGGATCAGTCTCCTCTCTCTGTCTGGATTATAAGCTCCAAGAGGACAAAAGCCAAATCTTCAGATTTTGTGTGTGTACTAAGAAGAGGCATGATGCTATGCAACATGGGGCAAGTCACTTAGCCTCTCTGTCATATTCGGGGAAATAGAACCAACCTTGGATAGTCACTGGGAGCGTTATATAAAATAATGTATGGAAAATTCCCAGCATGGCACATGATAAGTACTCAAAACATGTTTGCTTTATTAGTATTACAATTTGTATTCTAATTAATTACCTCATAGCTCTTTCATCAGTTAAGTAGTAATAAGGTAGGTACCTCATTGGGTTATAGTAAGTAAATGAGATAATGCAGGTAAGGACCCACTGTGGTGCCTAGCACACACTAGGTTCCTTTATAAATGGAGGTAATTAATACTAATGCACTGAGTAATTGCTTCTTGGCTTGAGCTCCCAAGGGTCCAAGTCTATATACTTTGAAGATCTGAAACAAATCAGTCTTTTTTTTTTTCCATGAAAATTCACTCCACAGAGTAGGCAGTGAGGGGCAGAAAGCAAAATGAAAAGCTATGTCCTATGAGTTGAATCTTTATTCACTCTTTCATTCTTTGATTCACTAGACATTACGGAGCACCTACTAAGCGTCAAGATGTCACTTAGTGATGTGATGTATTTCTTTGTGGCAACAACTTGAAATGTCAAAATTCCTTTTTTCTCTCTAAATTATCTCTCAACCAGACTACTGAAGGCTAGGTCCAGGGAAGACTTTGCAGGGTGGGACAGACATGGGGAAGAGTGGCAGAAGTGAAATCCTAAGATAAAAAGCAAGTGGGGAAGGAGAAAATAGAAGGGGAGTTAGGTTCCTAGTGCTGCCGTAACAAATCACCACAAACTGGGTGACTTGAAACAATAGAATGTATTCTCTCCTAGTTCTGGAAAATAGAAGTCCAAAATCAGAAGGGCAATGAGCCCCCTCAAGGCACCAGGGGAGAATCCTCCCTTACTTCCCTCCTTGTCTCTTCCTCACTTCTGAAGCCTGCTGGCAATCCTTGCCATTCCTTGGCTTGTCCCTGCATCACTCCGATGTTCCTTTGTGTCTTCATGTAGACACCTTCCCTGTGTCTTCTCCTCTTCCCATTAGGACATCAGTCACTGGATTTAGGGCCCACCCCAATCCAATATAACCTCATCTTAACTAATTCCATTGGCAAATAAAAGAGCCTATTTCCAAATAAGATCACATTCACAAGCATCAGGTGTTAAGACTTGAACATAATCTTTTGGGGGACATGACTCAACCCATTACAGAGGGTATCTTCAGAGCAAAAGCAGAGTTGTGTGGTTTGGGGGAAATCACACTTTGGCTCTTGGTCCTACCTCCTCCTTCCCTTCCCATCTCCATCCACAGAGAAGCTGCCTGACCTCGTCCCTCTGAATTCGGGTGTTGCCAAGAGGTTTGATGGTATCTCTAGTACGTAAGGTGAGGATACTCTTCTCTCTGGAACTCCTGGGGACTCTCAAAGGTGCCCTGTCCAGTACGGACATACACAGCTGTGGTAGTGTTCACTTAGGTACACAGAGATATCAGCAACCTGCCCCTGAAGGGCGGTCTGAGCAGGGGACACACACCCCAAAGGGGGAATGGTACCACCACCGATGAAGAGAGATGCCACAGGCCAGTCCCCAATCAGGGTAAAGAGAACACTGCTGGAGAGCTTCCTGGAAAGTCATTTATCTACTTGTTCATTTGTCCATCCTTCTGTGCATTTATAGCATGGAGGCACTGGAGACAGGCTTCCTGAGTCGAACCCTGACTCCACAACTTACTAGATGTGTGACTTGAACAAAGCACTCCATTCCTTAAGTATTCTGCAAAATGGGAAGAAGAAGAATTACCTCATTGGCTTTGTAGGGAGAAGACCACCCCTGGGTAGAGTGTCTGGCACAGGGTAAACATCTGCACATGTTAGCAGCTATTATGATGAAGAGGATGATGATGGTGGTGGTGATGATACACTCTAGGAAACCTGCACAAAGGTGGGGAGTAGAGATACATAAATGTAACTGCAGATGGAGGATACTGTCAACACCACCCCTGAACAATTTGGGCAAGGGCTACGGTCTCTGCTCTGGGGCTATTTTTTTTAAGACCTGTTGGATTCTCGAAGGGAAGAAGATCTGCTGCACCACCCCTTTCAGTTCCAGTGTACGTGGGTCAGCTGCACACCTGCAATTAAGCAGGGATCTGGAGACCCTCATTTGCCACAGCCATCTTATTTACCATCCTTCCCCAGGTTTGTTCCCTCAGTCACCTGTCAACGTGTCCTATCCCTTCCACCTCCACTCTAATGCATTTGCTAAAAAACAATTTCCAGACTCTCCTTGTTACCAGGAGAGATGCTGAGAAAGGAAAAAGACGGAGCTAGAAAAGCTACAGACTCCCTTTGATGAGTCAAAGCTTCTAGCATTTCCCTTTCTTGATGCTCTGCCTTTGACTGACATTGGGGCCTGTTGATAAATCTTTAACATGAGCCAGTGATCCTTTTCCAAAACTTCAAACTGCAGACCAGAATCAACCTTTGAATTGCTTACAGTGAATTTGTTTTGGTTGTACATTCTCAGGAGTTTTAATGAGCAATCTTTCCAGGACTGCCAGTGGGAAGAAGGATGTGAGGGAATGAAAGCTTCCCAGACGCTCACACTCACTCCTACTTTCCTGCTTGGACTATTTTCTTCTCTCTGCTACTTTTTGGAGTCACCAGTTCACTCTTCTCCACCCTCTTCCCAGGTCAAGTACTGCTTCTTCTTTTCTTTTCTTTTTTTTTCTTTTTAAGTAGGCTCTACACCCAGTGTGGAGCCCAACACAGGACTTGAACTCACAACCCTGAGATCAAGACCTGAATTGAGATTAAGAGTCAGACGCTTAACCAAGTGAGCCACCCAGGTGCCCCTCAAGTACTGTTTCTGCTCATGCCAACTGACATTCGAATTGGCAAAAGTAAGGAAGGGCGTTGGGAAGAAAGACCTAAAATCCTTAAGTGAGTTTCGACAATTATGTTTTTCAAAACTACCAGAACATCAAGATACTGTGTATATGGGAAAAAATACAGAAAAGCAAATTCTTTCTAGATGATCTATGCATTTGGTACATATAAATGTGATGATCCCTTATGTCACACTGAAAACCACTGAAAATATCAGATGCTAAGTTATTAAATTAACAGAAATTCAAGGTGGTCACAGCTGCTCACAATGCCCTGTAACAAAATCACTGTATCTCTAACAAGATGCATCCTCTGGCATCAGGCCTTGAGCCTGCTGAGCCCTTAGCAGCTCATCCTGCCCAGCAGGGCCTTTGCAGCTTGAAGGTGACACAGTCTACACCCTCAAGGGCAGGGTCACCCCCCGCAGTCACCCTACCTCTCCAAATGGCTAAGCTCAGACTTGGCCTTTCGGTAGAGACAAGAAACTACACTAATCTTTCCACTTGGTCACACCCAAGGGACAGAGCCTGGAACACAAACGTGCTCAGGGACATGCGAGCCAGACAAATTAACTAACAGGCCTGGGGAACAGAGGCCAGGGCCACCCGTGCAGGCAACCTGCGATCAGGCGGGCTCCTGACACATCAGAGCACAGGGACCACGGCCCAAGAGGCAGGACCGTGTGCCCAGGCAGGCCCAAATTTGCCCTGTCAGCCTGCAGCCTGGGCAAGGCCTCGGTTCCCACTAACTTAAGCAGAGCTACAATTGTAGGCACCTTCACCGCTGCCGGGAGTAATTGAGCAATAGCCTCCCAGCAGGCTGAATCTCGATGTGTTCCTCGGGAAATTATATACTTTTAACCTCTAAAACAATATAATTTGAAGGTGAATGTATTTTTCCTCAATAGTTACAGGGCCTCTTATTTTCTCTAAAGATCTGAGGTGGGAGGTTATCTTGCTGCCTCTACATATATATTTAAAGAGATACCTACAATGAATTAACCTCCAAATGTAAGTTTTGGTAGAGAAGTGTTTAGAATACCTCTGAAAATAACATTTCTATACAGGATTTCGATTCCAACTAATCCAGTTTCACAACCAAAGTATATATGCCCGTCCTTATTCCCCTATACCATTTCCTTTTCATGACAACAGAATCCTCCCAGGCACCAAGGCTGGAAAAGTTATACTCACCACCCCCCTTTCTTCTTCATATCCTCTCATTCAATTATTCCATCACTAAGCTGGTCAAGCATCCCATATTAGTCAGGCTTCTCAGGAAAAATAGAACCAATAGGATAGGACAGAAATATAAGATTTATTATGAGGAATTGGCTCGTGAGTGTGGATGCTGAGAAATCCCACCATCTGCCACCAAAGCTGGAGATCAACCCAGGAAAACCAATGGTTCCAGTCCAAGTCTGAAGGTCAGAGAACCGGTTGTGCCAATGGTCTAAGTCCCAGTCTGAGGGCAAAAGACTAATGTCCCAGCTCAACCAGTCAGGCAGAGAGAATTCTCCTTCCTCTGCATTTTTGTACTACTCAGGCCCTCAACGGTTTGGATGATGCCCACCCACAATGGGACAGACAATCTGAACTGAGTCCACAGATTCAAGTGCTAATCTTTTCTGGAAACACCCTCATAGACACACCCAGAAATAATGTTTAACTAGATATCTGGGCATCCCATGGCCCAAATAAACTAACACTTAAAATTAAGTTGACACTTAAATTCAACCTTTATATTCAATCTGGCCCGTTTCCCATTGAAATGGCTCTGTGTCCATTCCTATTCCATTCCAAAGTTCCTACACTAAGGCAAGACTCTTCCATTCTCATGCTGGGATCACTGTGTCATTTCTAATTAGGCCTCCTGGATTCCAGCAGCTCTTCCATATTATGCTTTCCTATGCAGAGCAACCAGGGTCATCCTCTTTAAGTATTACTCTTGCCAGGTCACTACTAAAAAATCTTCAACGCCTTTTGTCCTACTACAACATTCACAGCCAACATTTCTGTGTCACCTTCAAGATTATCCCACAAGCAAGCCCCACCTTGCCTGTCCCACTGCCTTCCTGAAACTCCCCAGCATGTACTCACCATTCCTACCAAACCCATGCCTCTTAGGCCCCCAAACACACGCATATCTTAGACCTCCCTACCTTTGCTCATCCCATTCCCATCCCATTCTCTTTCATCTTCTCACTCTGTGACTCAATTCTAACCATCCTCCAAAAGACTTTCATGATTACGCCATGTTCTTCTGTTCTCCCACAAGTATATATGGGTCTATGTCAAGTAAGGTGCTTCATTATAGACTGCAACTAGGTCATTGTTTATGTTTTTCACAAACAATGTCCCAACTTTTCAAAATTGCAAGAATTTGGATGTCACAAGTCACCTGTATCATTTTGGGATGAATTCTAGTACAGATTAGCAAATAGGCAGCTTATGCAGACTTGGAAAGAAATGAAAAGATACCACAATGTCAATCGGAGCCCAGCAAAAACAAGTCACACCAGACTAGCTTCATTCCTTTTCGTTCAAGGATTTCATAAAGGCAAAATGGGAAAATGGAATAAATGCAATGCTCCTGCATTTCATCAAAGCATTTAACAAACGCTCTCCTTACCACAAATTTAAGAGCAATAATAAGCTTGATGAACTTTCTAGATGATGAAGTGACCACATCTAAAGGATGCCAATCATTGCAGAGTTGTCAACTAGCAGGGAGAGCAATAGTGGTGTGCTCACAGATCGACCCTAAGAACATTTTTGTCAATGGCAGAATGGTATAATTATGGCACTCAGAGAAAAATAAACAACTTGAAGAAAAAAAAAATATATCTAATGACCAAATAAAGTTAAAAATTGTTCTGAACTAATTGGAAAAAGAGTCAACACTGGCAATAAGACATTCAGTAGGGACAAATTTAAGGTGTCTCACCCAGGTCCATTCATCCAACATGACTGGTAGGGGTGGGGATCCACAGCACTGAAGGTTTTCAGATAGAAACTTTTTTTCATTCTTAAGGCATTATATAGAATATTCAGTCTTTAGGAAATGGCTGAAGTACAGGATGCCAAAAAAACCCTCCCAACTCTGAGACTGTAATATTTTATGATTCCGTATATCTCCACCTTCCACCCCAACTAGATTATAAACCCACTGGCATGGACATCATGGTGTAATGAAAAGAACAAGGAATTTGGAATAAGACAGGCATGGGCTCAAAGTAAGTTCTCCCACTTGCTAGATAGATAACTTCGTCTGTTTCTTCATCTACAAACTAGAAATTATGTAAGATATGAGAGCTGAGTCAGATAATGCTCCATGCAGATAGCCCCATCAAGTGTCTGGCACATAGTGGGTGCTAAATAAATGTTAATTATAAGTCTTTCTCTACATCCTACACAGTCAACAGAGTACAAGGAACATAACAGGATCTCTGTAAGAAATAATTTAGTTCTTTGATTTTGAGGGACAGCCTGGAGAGGTTACTTGCTCACTGGAAAAGGTTTGGAGATGGGAAACAATAGATAAAGTCATGCCAGGAAGGGGAATGGCAGGAGGAAAGGCATGGAGGTGATAATGAGGACATGGCACATGCTGAGAATGGCAAGGACTCTGACCCACCAGGATTGGAGGCTGGAGACAAGGTTAGATTGGTGGGATAGGCCAGATGGTAGGAAACTTGAAATACCACTCAGTCAAATCATAAGAAACAGATGCCTTGTGATGCTACTATGATAACCCAGCCCTTACATTCTTTCTTGGGCATAATTTAAGAACATTACACATTGGTTAGAATCAAGAATTTTTCTCATTGTCTGAGAGCACTGGTGTGCCAAACAGAGGTCACAAGAGATGCCTCTTCTGGCAGCAACCAAATAATTTCATTCTCATTTTTCTGCTTTTCTTTCAATAGCCATGATTTACGGGCTTGAACTAGAGTGCCCTATTATACACATGCAGCCTCTCTACCTGGCAGAGAGCTTAAAGGCCTATTTCACCAGTTCTATTCTTTCTTTTCTAATACTAATATATTTGACAGGAGTATGAGTAGGTGGAAAACATAATGTTTCCAATTGAAGTTCACTAGCAAGCCTCTAGTAGAGTCATTTTGGGAGATTAAAGACAAGATCATTTGGACACGTGAATGAGAATATAATTTATAGATTACTTCCAGAGACTTTACAGTTGCTTATCTCTGCTGAGGACAGAAGCCACACAGGAGGTATGCAGCTCATAGAAGGGGAAAAAATATTAAATCTTAAAGTGGATGATATAGCAATTAATATTTCAACCTTCCTTGTGCAAGAAAGAAGAGATTACAAGAAAGAGTAAGATTACAGAGGTATTGAATTCCCATCAGTATGTGCGGAAATGGGGTGAAAGGAGGGAACACCTAATTATGTATTACAAACTTAAACCCCTTGGGTACTAATGGGCTATTTTTAAATGCTAAAAAAAAAAAAATCATAGTCACTAAAAAATTTTTTTTTTAAACTTTATTTTTAATCAAAGTTTCAGTAGCACAATTCTAGCATATTCCTAAGTTATAGAAGAGAAACAATGCATAGTTAAGCTTCTTACAAGAAAAGATTTTCATTTTTTTAATTCATAAGTAAGTATTCCGTAACCATGCTCCATGGGGCTAGCAGACCATACTCTTTCACTCACCAAACCCCACCAGTGCACACACTCTTATATAAATACACAAGAACACGTAGTCCAGTCTTGAAGAGGTTTTACTGTCAGTTTAGGGGGGGAAACAGATAAAAGCTATACAAATGCCATGCATTCACCTCTCTTGCCCTGACTTTGAGGTGTTTTTCTGGAGTTCCAGCAACAGATTCTAGGTGAGCTGGAGAAGCCAAAGGAAATTTCAGAGAGGAAAATGCTAAGGCATCTGGGTTTTTGAAGTAGATGGTGAAGGAGGACAGGTTTACAGAGAAATGAAGTTATAAGTTTGGCCAAAGGAAAAAAGGTAGATTTAAATGAAACACATTTTTAATTTTTTTATTGTTATGTTAATCACCATACATTACATCATTAGTTTTTGATGTAGTGTTCCATGATTCATTGTTTGTGCATAACACCCAGTGCTCCATGCAGAATGTGCCCTCTTTAATAGCCATCACCAGGCTAACCCATCCTCCCACCCCCCCTCCCCTCTAGAACCCTCAGTTTGTTTTTCAGAGTCCATCGTCTCTCATGGTTCATCTCCTCCTCCAATTTCCCCCCCTTCATTCTTCCCCTCCTGCTATCTTCTTCTTGTTCTTCTTTTTGAAACACACTTTTAAGGTCATCAGGTAACCCACCATCCCTATGCACAATCTCCCAGAAATTCTATTTTGCCTTCTGTTCCTAGCTAATAGACTAAGCATGTGCATCAACTCCCCATGTACTGAAGTCTTATTACTATATTGATAATGACAGGAAAAAAAATGTTTTCTTGACCTAGCCAAATATAAGAAAGGGTGCCAACTGTCATCTGAAATATTAAGGAAATCCTGAAAAATATAGAACTACTAGGATAAGATCAATAAACAGTAAGAGTAAGAAAAATTACAGCCCAAAAGACAAACAGAGCAGTCCTTCCCAAGGAGTTCAACAGAGCCTGAGTGGGCAGAGTGTTCATCATCAGGGTAATAAACTACAAAACCATAATAAGAATCATAATGTTAATCAGACCTTTGCTCTGTCCACAGACTTAGAGCTTATGAGAATGGCAGCAGCATTTTATGCCCCCAGGGTAAAGCATAACAACATCTCTCTGGGAATAATGGGAAACTGACTGGGAAAGGAAGTTAGTGTAGGAAGTAGGTAGGGCCTAAAAGAGTTTGAATAAATGACTGTAGACTTCCACATTAGACCAGGCGGAGGGGAGGTACAGAAGGTGCTGGCTCCATCTAAGCATAAAATAAAGAGGGCTAACCCCAGAGTAAAGTTCTATTACTTTGGAGATTGTGGGGGTAAGGACCCCCAATCTACATGACTAATCCTTGTTCAAGGACTCTATGGAAAAATCTGCCTAGCTACCCACCTTTACTGGAGCCCTAAGTAAGACCTTCAAGGTAGAAGAAGCCTACTGAGGAAACAGACATTTTTTAAAACTGCACAGAAAACCCCCATGTAAGCTATCCACATGAATCAAACCACTCTCTCATTTATAATCAGGATCACAAAACATTTGAGAAAATTGATTTTCATTAAAAAGAAGAATGAATATGACATCAAAGGAAATAGAAATGATTAAGGAAAATGAAAGCAATTTTTAAATGTTCTAAAATGTGTCTTCAGAGATATTTGAGTGGATATATTGGAGTTGAATATACATCAAAATAAATTAATGAACAAATAAATTGAAATTGCTGCTATGAAATAAGAATAATCATTATACAAAAAAAAATCCTAGAATTAAAGATAGGACTACCAAAATTAAAAAAAAAAAAAAAAAAATCAATGTATGGGGGCACCTGGCTGGCTCAGTCAGTGGAGCATGCAACTCCTAATAGTAGAGAGTCATGAGCTGAAGCCCCATGTAGGGCCTAGAGCTTACTTTAAAAAAAAAAAAAAAATTAATATATGGAATAGAAAGTAACAGTGGATAAGGTTGAAGATTGGATAGATGGGGAAAGTCTCCATTCAAGAGAACAAAAATGAAAAGAGAGAGAAAACATGAGATTGTGGAAGAGAGCCAGGAAGTCTACATATATCAAATGAATCCTAAAAGTAAAAATTAGAGAGGAGAAATAATTAAATAATGGGGGTGGGGGTAGAAATCCTAGAGGTAAATAAAGAGACAAATCTTTATAAGGAAAAGACCTACCAAATTAAAAGCAAAATGAATAGGAACAACATACATCTAAACAAATTTTGGTGAAATTTCAGAACTCCAAGGGTAAAGACAAAGTCCTAAAAATTATCATAAACAAAAGTTACCTACAAAGTAACAAGATTACAATGAGCATAATGCTCAACAGCCATTCCTTTGAAGTTCTGAGGGAAATGTTTGAAATTAACAACCTATACCCAGCTAAACTACAGTCAACTGTAAACTCAAACTCAAGACATTTTCAGACATACAAAGGTTTTTTGTTTTTGTTTTAAGACTTTATTTATTTATTTGACAGAGAGACACAGCAAGAGAGGGAACACAAGTAGGGGGAGTGGGAGAGGGAGAAGTAGGCTTCCTACTGAGCAGGGAGCCCGATGTGGGGATCGATATCAGGACCCTGGGATCATGACCTGAGCCGAAGGCAGATGCTTAATGACTGAGCCACCTAGGCGCCCCTATACAAAGGTTTTTAAATGCTATGCCCTTATACTCCATATGATAAAAGTCCTGGTGAGAGGCTCCAGTAAAATAAAAATGTAATATAAGAAGAAAATGAGATAAGACAAATATATGAAGAAAAAAAGGCTGAGCATGGCCCAGAAGGAAAGACAGCTCCAAAGAAATCAAGAGAGAAACCTCTGGCCCCTGTGGCTTACGATCTCTTGTGAGTGATTTAGGATTACATTTCCTTCTCTTTGGATCAAGTTCCCTAAAGGTTGAGTTCTATAAATATTATTATTCTTTGGTTAATATTTAGAATTAGCCTGTAGATAAAGCACTACTAAAGACAATTACAGTGGCAGAACAGAAAGTGAATATTATAAAACCTGACAACATAAAAACAAACATAACAAAAATCAGGAGAAGGCAGATGTAGAAGTAAATGTAAGTGTACTGAATAGTGGGAATTCCATAGACAGTATCTAAATATAAGCCAACACATATAGCAACTTCTTGCTAGACACATCACTGGAGGCAAGGGAAACAAAAGCAAAAATGAACCTATTGGGACTTCATCAAGATAAAAAGCTTCTGCACAGTGAAGGAAACAATCAACAAAACTAAAATGAGGCCTACCGAATGGAAGAAGATATTTGCAAATGACATATCTGATAAAGGGTTAGTATCCAAAATCTATAAAGAACTTATCAAACTCAACACCCAAAAAACAAATCCAGTTAAGAAATGGGCAGAAGACATGAATAGACACCTTTCCAAAGAAGACATCCAGATGGCTAACAGACACATGAAAAGATGCTCAACATCACTCATCCTCAGGGAAATACAAATCAAAACCATGATGAGATACCACCTCACAACGGTCAGAATGACTACAGTTAACAAAGCGGGAAACCACAGATATTGGTGAGGATACGGGGAAAGAGGAAACTTCATGCACTGTTTGTGGGAATGCAAGCTGGTGCAGCCTCTCCAGAAAACAGTATGGAGGGTCCTCAAAAAGTTGAAAATAGAACTACCCTCCACCCAGCAATTGCACTACTAGATATATACCTAAAGGATAAAAAAAAAAAAATCCAAAGGGGTACATGCACCCCGATGTTCATAGCAGCATTATCAACAACAGCCAAACTATGGAAAGGCCCAAAAGCCCACTGGCTGATGAATGGATAAAGAAGATGTGGTATATAGACACAATGGAATATTACTCAGCCACCAAAAAGAATGAAATCTTGCCATTCACAATGATGTGGATGGAGGTAGTGGGTATTATGCTAAGCGAACTAAGCCAGAGAAAGACAAATACCATATGATTTCACTCATATGTGGAATTTCAGAAACAAAACAGATGAACATATGAGGGGGTGGAAAAAGAAAGAGAGGGAAACAAACCATAAGAAACTCTTAAGGATAGAGAACAAACAGGGTTGATGGAGGATGGGGGGGGGGGGGGGGGGGGGAGAGGGGGGGGATGGGTATTAAGGAGGGCACTTGTCGTGTTGAACACTGGGTGTTGTATGTAAGTGATGAATCACTGAATTCTACTCCTGAAACCAATATTGCACTGTATGCAAACTAACTAGAATTTAAATAAAAATTTGAAGAAAAATAATTTTGAGAGTAAAAAAAAAAGACTCTTAAGTATAGACAACAAAGAGATGGTTCCCAAAGGGGTGTGGGTGGAGGGGATGGGTGAAATGGGTGATGAGATAGTGCACTTATATGATGAGCACCAGCTGTTGTATGCAAGTGTTGAATCGCTATATTGTACAATTGAAACTAATATTATACTGTATGATAGCTGGAATAACAAAACCTTACAAAAAAAGAATACAAAGTAAAAAATAAAAATAAATATAAGCCAACAAATAGAAAAGGGAGAATTGGTAAACCCATAAAACTAACCATTAGAATTATGTATCTCAGGAGGTAGAGAAGAGAGGAAAGGTAGACAACACTAAAAATGACCCAACACCTCAAATTTCCAGAACAGGATGTCAAGATATGCTTTCAAATGTTGATATATCCAAAACAAACTCCTGCTATTTAGAATTTCTATTGTAGCCACCAAAAAAACTAAAAGCAAACATTTTAATTTCAGAGGAACACATACAAAAGGTATGGCGGGGTGGGGGAACACACAAGACAGGTTTTTCCTTTCCCTTTTAAACTCCTGTGTAGTTTGAACAGTTTCTTTCTGTTTGACATATGTAGGTTTTAATTTTTAAATTAATCTTTATAATTTTAGAGAAAAAAAGTTATATTCTCCCCATTTATCAAATGAGTGGTGCCCCCAAGATAAGCTGGGTCATTTGGGATACTAGGAATTTAATATGGCAGCTAAGGCTGAGAAGTAGGGCTAGGGATCCCAGATTTGAAGTTCCAAAATGCTAGACATAAGATCCACAATAAAGCCAGACCAAGACCGAAAAGGAATGTACAGAAATAAACACACACACACACACACACACACACACAAAATCAATAATTCACTCATTTATTCACTCCCTCATTCCCCATTTATTTGCTCTGACTCATTTCCCCACTTATAAATCATTCCTTCTCTCATTCATTCATTCAGTGGTTACTCAGAAAATGTAAGGCAGGCTCTCTGCCTTCAAGGAGTTTAAAAATCTACCTGGAAATAAAGCAATAACCAATTACATTACCCTCTGAAAGCCCAGAATCATTCTGAGGAGAGAGATCAGCATGGGCTGATGGCTCATGAACAGAGTAACAAACGTACTGGGTCTTGAAGAATGAATAAGCTCCAACTCAGAGGAAGCAATTTGTGCTGACTTCATTTTATGTTTCATACTTCTATTTTAAAGTTTCATGCCACCCCTTGAGATCTTGAGAAGAGAGTGAGTAAACCTTCGAAAACCAGAGTTAAGAATCCATAGATCCAAAATAGAGCAGGCAATTAGGTCACAGAAGAAAACAAGACTTCTTGCAACCATGAAGAAAGTTCCATTACCCACTGGAGTACTTGCTTCAGCTGGGTCAGGGCCCTCCTGTAGGGGTGAACTGCTCTAAGTGTGATGACCATCCACCCCAGTTTTCCCAGAACTGTCCTTGTTTTAGCACTGAGAGCCCTGTGCCCCAAGCCACCATTCACTCCTGGACAAAGGGGGACAGTAGTTACCCTAGAGTCAGCACTAAGTGCCCAGCACTTCCACAGACTTGGGTCATTTGACTTATACAATAAACTTGGCCGAGATTTAAGATATTGGTATCTCCATTTTCCAGACGGCAATACTGAGGCAGCAAAAGGTCCGATGACTGCTAAAGGTCACATACACAAAGAAAGTAGCAGAGCCCAGATTCAATCCCAGATCTGTTTGCTTTCATCGAGGGCCACCTCCAAAAAGCCCACGCCACGTCTTGTGTTTCTCTGCAGAGATGGACATGAGAACAGAGGCAGTGGGGCAGGCACACTGAAGAATTCAGATTCTCTGGGGACAGAGTGACTGAAAGGGGAACAAAAGACCCTGAGTTCACTGGTGCCCTGCTCCAATCCAATGAGCCACGCAGCCCAGTTATAAGGAGGAAGATGAAGCAGCGTCTACATGGGGTATTCAAGATCTCACAGAACCATTTCCACCTAATAAGATGGGTCCTCGATTGTTGCTCCCTAAATTGAGACAATTAACATGGTTCCTTATTCTCTAAGCATATATAGTAGGTCATTCCTGGATGCTAAGGAGAGTAACAATAAAAATAACGCACCACTTCGGTAGGCCACTGTAGGTTTTTTAACAAAGCTTTGCAGCCCTGTGTCAAGGATGTTACAGATTATTTATATATCCAGCACAAAGAGGGGACCTCTGAGCTCCTGCCAACCTGGGAAGAGGACAACCGTCAGACTCAGAAGAAATGTACCGACATTCCTAGAAAAATCTTTGCATACATGTGCCCTGCTACGTTTTGGGTTTTGTTTTAAGTAGAGTCTGTCAAGTAAAGAAAAAGAAGAGAGCTGGGAAAAACGAGACAAGAGGGAAGATGGGAGGGACAGGAATACTGAAAGAGGTAGACAAAGGAAGGAAAGGAAGAACAAGGGCTAGATCTTCGTGGTGAGAAACGAGAACAGATAAATGAAAAACGACAGCAGAGAAAGTCATGGACAGCTCAATTAATTAGTTATTGTCCATTTCCTTGAGAGATCTCTAACAAATCTGTCCTTGTCAGCGACAGGAAATCTTTTTGAGTTCTCTGTAAAAGGATATTAATGGCGGTGGTAAGCTTCAGCACCCCTCCACGGTGACGCAGAGAGGGGCTGGGAGTCCCGTAGGTCACACCAGGCCTGGCCTTGGTGCACGAGCAAGCCCCTCTCCACTCACACAAAGAGCGCTTCTCCAGCCCACAGGCTGTCAACCCTCTCTCCTTGACTGGTACATCAGGAGGCTGACATTTAATACCCTAAGGATATAGATGTTTGAAAGCTGGTTATTGTAACAAAGGAAGCCATCCAAACTCTGCAAGACCAAATGGATCAGATAAAGCTGACACAGAGATAAATCTGTTTTACATCCATTCTTACACAAGTTTCGCTAATCTATGTAGTTATAGCTTTCCCACTGAAGGGGAAAAAATAACCCGCCACATGTCGGCAAGTCCACATCACGTTCCTATTTTTAATCTCCGAGGTATAACATTGGAGGCAAAGACCATTTGTACGCTGACTTGTGCATGAACTCCATTAACGTAGGATGACACAGGAAGAAAATGAGAAAGGAGGATGGGGGCGGGGGAGGGAGAAGAGAGAGAGAAGGGGAGAGGATCTCGTCTTGAATGGCGGTATGAATGCAGATCCTTTTTTAAATGAATGAATTCTGCTCCATCATTGACACAGGATCGCTTCTCTCCCAGTCAGTCAGACACCTACTCTTCATTAGCCAGTATTTATGCTGCCAGATTGGACTTTCATATGGGAGCCTGAAGCACGGCTGGTACAGATGGCAGGAGAGCTCTCGGGAGATTGATAACGATGAAGAAAGATGCCACATTAAGTCAGAAGGTGCCACTGTTAACATCCCAGCTCAGAGGAGAGTATTTCTAGCTAGCACTCCCCTCCAAGGGCTGTTTTTCTTCTGGCTTCAAGTAAAATTCATTCCCCTCCCCAAAAGCGCTCAGCCCCACCCTCTTGCTGGCAAGCGAGTGATACATTTGCTTGAGTCTCTTTTGTGTGTCAACTGATTTTTGCCTCGGAATACTTAACCTTTACTTTCCGAAGGTGGCTGGGATCCTAATGGCGCAGGGGAACTGGGGGGATAAGCGAGGGAGGGAGGGAGAAGGCATTTTAGTCCATGTTTCCTTTAACAAAGGCACCACTATAAGAGGTTCCGTGCAGGAAACCTGAATGGTATTTATTGTTTCCACTCGGGCCTTCACTGCATCTGCTGCCTTTCAGAGACAGACGCTGCGTTCATAAAACCAGGGCCCGGTCTCAAAAGCCTTGGAGAAAAGGCAGTCTCCAGGGTGTAGGATTGAGGGTTTAATGGGAAAGTCAACACCACTGGAAGATGTGCAGTGAAAGGCGTTGGCTGCTGGGATCGAGCAGGAGAGCCTTCTAACTAAGCATTCTCAAGGGAGGGACGGTGATTCAGGTGTACCTTCAGCTGCTGGCCAGGCAAGGTGGTTCTTCATTCAAGGAAAACAGGTCCTCATCTATGAGAGCTTGAGCTTGAGCTTTTCTGCTGTAAAAGATTAAAAAAAAAAAATCCACCCCATTTCATTAAGAGAGGCCAACATCGTGTCCCGATTTTTAGCCTCTGGGATCCTGGGTCACTGATTTTTATCTCACCAGGAATACATCTTTGGCATCAACGCAGGGAATGAGTTCTCCGGTTCCTCCTGAAATCCCAGCCTCCCTGGACGGCAACCTGACACCAGGCCAGGAAACAGACTGGGGGAAAGTTCTCTAGCCAGCAGTGCAATCAGATAAGGAAACATGTCCCCTGTTCGAAAGAGTTACCCAAAAACCAAACCAACAGGCAAAACGGGACATAATGGGTCTTGCAAACTTAGCAAGTTTGGAAAAATCTGGCAGCCCCTGCCCAACCAGAGTGATAGATTATCAGAGTCCATTCTAGAAAATGCAGGCTGGGAAACAAAGGGAGGCCCCTGTGCAGCAATCACAAATTCCTGTCACTGTGTAAGCATTTAATTAGCTTCCCCGGTTTACAGAAACCCCAGTCAATTTAAGGCACTCTAGGCAGCTCCTCCCAGACCACGCCAACCCCCTCGCAAGCTTGGACCTAGAATGCCTACTGCCCAGGAAGGATATTTGGAGAGTCCTAATTGAAGGGAATTCCTATTTTTATGTCTCTATGATGTACCATCAGCATTTCCTCCCCTACAAAAATACACAGAGGGGCAACTAGTCCAAATAACTGGTTTAAATCTATAAATTACAGCACTGCTTCAAGGAACTTTTAAGGTCGTTTTGTGTCTACAGAAAAGTTAGATGGCATCATAAAATTTTTAGAGCTAATGTAATCTTGATACAGTGGATTCATCTCAACTGATGAGATGTGTTTGAGGCCCTACCCTTCCCTCCCTTTCTTTGGACTGTCCTTGAGTCCTGGCAGAGAATTAACCAGCCCAGTAGCATCCATGCAAGGACTACACAAACACCTTCCTCCCTCGGGGAGTCCAGCTCTCAGAACCTAAGTCTTCATTTCATTCCCCTCCACCAAGAGAAGAAGGCATTGCTAAATATGGTTAATTTTCTGAGTTGGATGTGTTTCTGCTGTGGCGTCTAATCCTCTCTTCCTTCTCCTGTGTATATTTCTTCTTGGAGCTTCGGTCTTTAGTGACCTTCTCTTACCGTTTCATTAAGTGCCCTCCGCCTCAGTAAATTACAGTACTTTGAAGCCTTGGAGTTTAGCATATAAAAAAGCAAGAGCCTCCGTATACTGCCCTGGGATAAGGTGTGATGAAAATCCCATACAAGCTGAACTGTACTTCCTAATCAAATGGGTGTAACAGATGGCTGCTGGAGCAAACCATCACAATGGAAATATCTGCAGTTCTCATGGTAACGGAATCTGCCAGGTCTGAGGGATTTGCTGTTTTTCAGGACATCTGAGCTGCAATCTCTTTCGAGCTGTCTAGCAGTCTCCGTCTCGCTCTCTCTCACTCTCTCAGCATGATGGAGATAGAGTTGAAAGGTGGAGCCCGATTTTGCATTCCAGCTGTGATTAAAGACACAGGCACACATCCTGGGAGATAATGCGCTGCATATTCATTATGCTATCTAGAACCTCTTTAGCTACTGGGACACGACTGTCATACAATTACAATATGCCTTCTTCAGGAGTAAAGGGGGGTTGGGATGGAGAAGATCAGAGAACAACAGAGAGGGAGAATTTGAGGAATTAAGATGCAGGAGGCGTATCTTGTAATAAAGATATGGAGCAATATTAAAATTAGCAGTTGTATCCATTTCATGGCAACGTGTCAAGATGACTTAACATAGAAGGATAAAACATCTGGCCTGGGGAAAAAAAAATACATGATGTCGAATTTCCAAACCATAACGTAGACTATGTGGAGGAAAAACAACAGATAAGCAACTGTGTACCTTCCCAATAAGTGAAAGCATGTGGAAGATTTCCTTATACTCTGCAATCAGAAAAGGAGAGCCGTCTCATAAGGTGGAGGTTAGTATATAGACACTGAGCTTTCATTATAAATTGAAGGTTTGGGTTTAAACCCGTAGGACTACATTACAAAAGGTTTTTTTATTATTTTTTTCCTCATGCTATTCATAACCTTATTTTACAGCAGTGCTCAGAAAGGGGAAAAATAATCAGTCACAATTCTATTTTATTAAAGTCTTTTCCTCCAAATCCCTATCGATTTAAAGAAATAAGGAAAAGTATACTGTCTTCTTTGCTAGCAAGCAAACACACACACACACACACACACACACACACACACACACACAGGGTTGATTCACAGCTGCCTGGTCCCTTGGGTATTTGAGCTTGAAGATCAGACAACATATAAGAATTCAGCCATGACTCAAAATGGAAACAAAGAAGACCATTCTTAGCAAACCCGGCAATGTGAACTGAAAAACTACAGGCTGGAGGCTGGAGCCCCCTAGCACGCTTACCCACCCCATTGTCCTTGAGGGCACTACTGTTAAATACATATGACAGCCAAAGAGATGAGAAGAATAGTTTCCAGAAAGCAATGATTGGATCTCCCTTTTCATGAGGTAGAATAGGCAGGACTATGTAAGCCTCTAAGCAGCACTTGAGAACAGGTCCTGTAAGGCAGCATTGTCTCCCTCTCGTATGGCGCCTGAAGAACATATTATATTATATAACCTTTCTCCAAGCCCGCCCTGCTCTGACAGAGACCCTCTTCCTTTAGAACCCTGCTAATAACAACTTGTGGATGACAATCTCTGTCTTAACAAGCCGGATTAGTTAGTTTAAAGCAATGAACTGAGGCCATTTGTGCAGATGCTAATCAAAAAAGAAAAAGGGAAAAAATTATAAAAGACCCATGTGCCTCCACCTCTTGTAAGTACAATACAGATGAAGAGGAGGGTGTCCCAGGCCACATCTGTGGACTGACCTCTAAAGCACACAAAGGTCTTCGGGGCTTGGGGGTTATAAAAGGAGGGAAGAAGGTTTGTATCAGGCCAGTAGCAGACAACAGTGGCTCTAGAAGGGCAGTTATCAGGGAACTGTCTGAAGCCTTTTTTTTTTTTTTTCCCTTAGAAACTGTTCTTTAGTTGTGTCCCACGAGGTCTTTGCTTTTTCACAGACCCTTCCCAGCTCCTAGCACAGAGCCTGGGACATAGCAGAGATGCACATTAAATGGTGGCTGGACGGACAGACAATGGATGGAGGAATAGATGTACAAGGAAAGATTCAAAAACGTCAAAATGCCAAAAACAAATATGTAACGGTCCCCTCTTTGCTCTCCACACCAAGAACATAAATGGTATTAAACATAATAGCACATTTGGAAAGATACTCTGTGTCTTCAGAGATCAATGACTAGATGGATTAACAACATTCAACCATGACTGGCACTTTAAAATACACACACAAAAAGGAAAGCTACTCAGTTGATGATTCAGACACAGAATATCACAGAAAATTTAAGCCCATTAAAAAAAATAATCTGTCATTTCATCAGCTTCTCTGACAGATCGCTTTTTTTCTATACCACGACTAGGAAACTGACTCATGAAGGAAGGAATGCTGAGTTTCCTTTAAAATAGTCTGAGAATAACATAAAATACACACTCTATTACATATTGGATCTGAGTGTGCAATCAGCGTGAGAGAGAAAAACAAATTATGAGGGAGAACACTCTCACATTCCTGAGTCACACACACACATACACACACACACACACACACACACACACACACACATACACAGTAAGCTTCTACTGGCTTCTTAAATTTTAACTGCCCTTCAGAGTACATGTTCCTGTTTTAGGAATTCTCTAAGCCAAATGTTTGCTGGAATGCTAACCTCCTAAGCAGCTCAGGATGTCCTGCCGAGATTGTTCAGTTAGAAGATATTCAACTGTCCTCCAAGTTAGAGGAGAGTAAGTTTGAGATTCCAAATTATTCTTAAAGAGTAAAACATAAAAGTTGTGTCTCTGAACAACACTCATCTCTAACACCATCACGAAGAGTACTTTTATGCAATAAGGTTGCAATCTTTCTCAAAAAGACAGATATAACTCCAAGATGTTCCTTCTATAATTTACAGATATTTCAAATAAAAGAATAAGCCCTTTATATATATGTGTGTGTGTGTGTATATATATATATTCAGTCCATATTGCTTCTCAGAGACAAATTTTTTTATTTCTTTGGTTTACTGCCAATGATTGTCTCATTTTCTCATGTCCCTGTCACCTGGAGCTAAGGAATGGAATTTTCTGGTGTTGCTGTTCCCAGTAAGTTTTAGAATCAAGTTTGTTTCAGACCCCGCCTAATTCCCTATATTTCAAAGCCCATGTAGGACAGTCAGACCTGTGCTTTCAGAGAAGCCAACCTTGTCATGAACAGATCCTCGCTAATTGAGCCGGAATATGTAGTTGCAATTGAGTTTGAGGCGAGATAGGAAACCTACTGCATACAACACACTTTGCAAGCCCCTGGACTACAAAAAGGAGATAGTAGCTTCTTGTCCTCCAGCAGTTTACAACTGAGCCGGGACAGTTAAGATTACTAATGGTTGGCAATATAAGGTGGTACAACACAACGTCACAAAAGCATAACCCAAGCACCCCGCAGAGTCAAAGAAGGGTTTATAAAAGACTCTAAAAAAAAAAAAAAAAACGGAAAACGTGATGAGCCTTGAAGGGTTATATTTAAGATTTCAACAGATAGGAGTATGGATGAGGATGTTCCAAAGGCAGGAAATGACATGAGCACTAGCGCAGAAAAGTCTGGGTACTAATCTGGTCACACTGGAGACACTTGTCTGCGAAGAGGAAAGTAGAGGGAAATTTAGGATGGGGCCATATTAGAGGAGGTGGTATCTGACCCCAGGAGCACAGAGGAGCTGCTGACCTTTTTGAGCCCAGAAGCATCCTAACTGGAAACCACAACTTCACTAGGCTCTCAAAACACCTTGCTTCATGAGAATTCCAAGGACACCCTGAGCAATTAAGGGTCCCAAGGGGCCATTATCACCAGGAAATCCAGGGGGTACCCACTTTGCAGGAAGCATACTTTCTGAGAGTATGAACCTTTAAGAGTCAAAATAGAAAGTTGGAAAGCCTATCCTCTTCCGTATGTCTTTGGAAATAAATAAACCTTTCTATTTCAATATTTGGCATCGTGACAAGACCTAAGAGGAACTAGAGAGATAATTAATAAGGGCATGAGGGGAAAGTGCAATTAAAAATGGCAAAGACTACTCCATAAATAAGTGCTTCATATGGAGAAAGATTATTACTGTGATCTCCAGCTTCAAACCTGAAATCAAATCACTCTGAATGGATAATTTGAGCATTACTGATGGGGGTGGAGGGGGGGAGCCATGACGGTTCTTAGTCTCTAAATTACTGGTGAAACAGATTTTATTCTGACCTCACCTTTCTGTCAGTTTAAATCAACAAAATCATCACAGCTTAGTCCCAGTTGGCATAACTCTCCATAACCTCAAGTTTTAATGTCATCCTTCAGTTTCTTAGCCAGGAGAAGAGGTTAGATTGAGACTACCTCAAGAAGAGTCTTTTCCAGGGAACTTAAAAAAAAAAGAAAAAGTTTCCTAGGAAACGAGGAAGGCAAACTCCCTTTATCTGAATAAGGCACTTTGTCAGAAATAAAAACTAGCTGGAGCAAATCTGAAAGCTCAAGCCCCATCAGGCCTGGAGATGTTTGAACCTCTGGCCCAGTTTACAGAACCTGCTTAAAGATGTTTCCCATCTAAAAAGCAGTCCACATGTTTGTCGTTCATCAGAGAACTTATGCTTCTGCGTTTTTGAATGGAATGATTCAAAACTGAATCATTTCCTGCAATTTAATTTCATAGCTGAATGCAAAGTATAAGAAGATAAGGTCACAGGAACACGGATCTATCTCCAGAAAGCGATCACACTCCCTGGGTTGCTGTAAGTGGAGATTTAATTGGACACAGTAGGTTTTGCTATTGTTGCAACATGGAAATAAATTATTTTATTTAAACAGCCAATGGCCACAGCCAGCTCAGCAGCCACAATGGTCAGAAAAAAATTTGACTTCCAATTATTGCTTGAAATGGAGACAAGTCGTGCTTGCACGGATTTCAGACGGTTGTGAATAGCTCTGTTATTTTATAATTCTAATCATTATCATCATTGTCATCCTGCCTTAAGTTTGTCTAGTAATCTTAGGAAAGAACAATGACCAGAGAGGAAAACCACTGTCCATACTCTCCTTACCTCCAGTCAAGGAAGTCCACTGAAATAAAAATGGGATGAGCAGCTCCTGACTAGCCTTGCTGCTCAAAAGACTTGGCTCATCCTCCTTTAAGTCAGGGGTGGCAAGTTACACCAGGGTCCAAATCTAGCTTACTGCCTGTATTTGTTAATAAAGCTTTATTAACTTTATATATACATAAGTGAGCCACACTCATTCACTTCTGTATTTTCTGTGGCTGCTTTTGCACTCTGATGACAGTTTGATAGTTAATGATAGAGACCCATGTGGCCCGCAGAATTTAAAATATTTGCTAGTTGAATATCCACAACAGCCAAACTGTGGAAAGAGCCAAGATGTCCATCAACAAATGAATGGATAAAGAAGAGGTGGTATATATATACAATGGAATATTATGCAGCCATCAAAAGGAATGAGATCTTGCCATTTGCAATGACGTGGATGGAACTGGAGAGTATTATGCTGAGCAAAATAAGTCAATCAGAGAAAGACATGTATCATATGACCTCAGATATGAGGAATTCTTAATCTCAGGAAACAAACTGAGGGTTGCTGGAGTGGTGGGGGGTGGGAGGGATGGGGCGGCTGGGTGATAGACATTGGGGAGGGTATGTGCTATGGTGAGCGCTGTGAATTGTGTAAGACTGTTGAATCACAGACCTGTACCTCTGAAACAAATAATACATGTTAAAAAAAAAAAAAAAAACGCTAGCAGGAAGGGAAGAATGAAGGGGGGGAATTGGAGGGGGAGACGAACCATGAGAGACTATGGACTCTCAGAACTGAGGGTTCTAGAGGGGAGGGGCGTGGGGGGATGGGTTAGCCTAGTGATGGGTATTAAAGAGGGCACGTTCTGCATGGAGTACTGAGTGTTATACACAAACAATGAATCATGGGACACAACATCAAAAACTAATGATGTAATGTATGGTGATTAACATAATAATAAAAAATAAATAAAATATTTGCTAGTTGACCCCTCACTTTACAAATCCTGCTTTAAATCACTATCATTATCATCATCATCATCTTCATCATCCCACTCATTTGCAGAGGTCATGGTATCAGACAGTTTTTAACACACTTTGCTGAATTACACCTTTCCGATACACGGATGGAGACAAATGCAGTGCTCAGAGACACCTTAGACCAGTGTCACTTCTCCATGGGAGATTCAGATGTGGCACTGCCCATATCACAGGAAAGTTGGGGTAAGGATGTTACGTTGTGTGGGGGGAGGGAGGACCAGTGCTCCTGGTTTTCATCAAGATTAAGAGACAATGGGCTTGACCCATAAATCGGGGTGATCCATCAGGAAACAGTGGTGAGGATGTTAGACTTGGAAATTGCTTATTAAACCATTGTATGTTAATACATTTATATTACATATATATATGTAATATTCTCATCCATCTGGAGCGGAAATATGTAAATGAAGAAACGTAAAAGTTGAGAACATTAACCTGATTGGACTCTTTGAAACTGCAGTAGCAGAATAATATATTAAAAATAATTTGAGTTCATGTTGAAACCTGAGTTCAAATCCAGACATGCGTTAGCTGTCTATCTCAGGGAAAATTTCTTACCCTAAGTTTCCACTTCTTCATCTGCAAAATGGAAGTGTTAACAGATAACACTTTCCAGGGTTGCGGTAAGAACTGAATGAGATAATTCCTGAAAAATGCCTGGCACAGTGCAGTACATGCTCAAGGACTACAAAGGTAGGGATTCTTACTGTGTTTGGCTTCAACTAAGAAGGCAGGAGAGCTCCTTCCTAAGGCTGATCTAAATGTCCTTAGCAAATAGAGCTCATACTCCCAAAATGATTTAATTCTGTATTCAATTTGCTTTTAATATTATGCTTAAAAATATTTTAATTTGTATTTTCACATTGCTTCTACTCCCAAAGCTTTTCCAAATGAACTCAATGTATCTCTGAGTATGAATGGTATCAGGGTCAGGTATTTGCCCATTTTACAGATGAAGAAAGCAGTTATACCTAGAGTCCTATAAGTTAATGAGTTAAGCTGAGACCCTGTCTCTCCTGCCTCACAGCCCAGGACACTTAGTACTACCCTGGACTTCATGTAAGGATCTTTCAAAAGTCAAGCCTAACATCCCGGGGAAGCCTGGGGCCCCGGTTAGAAAGCTACAGTTGAAGGAATGAAAGCAAGGGCAGAAGACACTGTGAAGAAAGCAAGACACTCAAGGAAGCAAGAATCTAACCAAAGGATGATTCTGCTTCAGAATTCAGACAAATGCAATGTGCCTTTAAAAAGGACCATGTCTCTACTTCTATATTGCTTACTATCTGAAGCTAAGCCAGAGGGATGTACATAGTGAGATCTTTGTCTCATTTCAGGAAGGATACAGGATAAAGATTCTGTGCCAGTAATCTTCCTTGGATTAATGCTTTCTCTTTTATCTTCTGTATTTCTGCTCAGATGTCTTTTCTCTGAATGAGTCAGAGGAATGCAAATGCTGGGCGCAGTCCGCCTGAAATATTTAAATCTAGTTTTGCAATGTTTTGCAGGTTTGGAGAGGAAAATTACACACACACACACACACACACACACACACACACTCGAGATGAAGGAATGGCAGATGAGAATTACAGATATATCAGCCAGCAATACAAAAATGTGGTATTTCAATTTGACAACAAACTCATTTTTCTTTTTCCATTTCTTTGTTTCTCCAGATCAACATTTAGATGCTTGATGTGAGTGGAAGGAATCTGCAACATTCTTTTGTGAGACTCGGAATCTCATCAAGAATGTATCTGACTACAAGGAAAACTGATTTTCTTTTGGCTCCTAAATGACAAGCCTTCATTATGCAATGAGCATGTCCCTGGAGAAAGCACTCTCTACACACTGATAGAAGTTGGGACAGGTTGGGTGGTTGGGCATGATTTGTGTGCATTTTCCTGATCCCTCTCTTTTTGATACACTCTGAACTCTTTATTTTCATGTTCAGCCATAGACTGGCAGGCAGTGTCTCACTATTGCGACTAAGAGAGCTTCCTCTGAAAGGAAACCTGAATGGCATTAATATTCAAATCCTCTGGCTTGGTCCGCAGTGGCCTGATGGAGCTTGCACAGAGCCCCTGTGCCACAAGGGAACAAATCTTGGGAAATGCAGCTGAGTAAATTGGGATTTAGCTTCTGTCCCCATGTGCAGTACTTAACACGAAACCCTTATAATGAAAGGTCTCCTCCAAAGGCTTTTATTGCTGCAAGAAAGAGTTCCTACCCATGTGAACCCAAGGACAGAGGGAGGCTTTCTTATTTTCCTTTCCACCTCATGTGAAAGAATAATCTCATGCCTTCAGGACAAAGGCTTCTTTAAACAACAAAGTGAAATGCTTTCAACGTCCATGAACATCTCCCAACATCAATGAGATTGCTATTCACAGATGAAAAGGGGGAGGGGATGTTGGGCATGAACAATTGGTCAATACGGCATTACCCTCGAAAACCAGAAAGCCAGAATTTGAAATGTGAAACATCTCCCACTCCTATTAAATTAGGATTGATGAGTTCCCAGGGATATTCAACTTCCTTTGACTTTACTTAAATGATTTATAACCCTTCCCTGTGTCATGGTTTCTAAATTTTCTCCAAGCATGCACCTGAACTAAGGTTGGAAAGGCTTGGCACAAGTGCACAAAATCATACTTCTTTTTCTCAAAAGGTTTTCATAAATTGGTCTGTGGAGTTCAATTCAGCATTAACTAAGCATCTGTGTCAGGTGATATGCTAGGTACTTGGGCAGAGAGATGAGGGAGGTGTGGCCCTTGCGCCCAGAGAGCTCATGTCCAGTAAAGAGAGAGAGAGAGAGAGAGAGAGAGAAACAAGTATCTGGAACATAATAGAACAAGTACTACAGATAAGTAAAGAGAAGGAACTATCCACAAGGGGGCGTATCAATATTTTTTGAATATTTAAAAAAAAAAAAAAAGGTCATTTGCGTTAAGGCTTAAAGATAGTAACCACTGGACAGGTGGACAAAAGGAAAAGAGGCCTAGGGTGAGGTCACAATCTCTAGACAAGCAAATAAATATAGCTTGAAATACAACTACGTTCAGGAGCACAAAAGTATGTTGACTTTGCCAAGTCAGATTTGTTGGGTTTCTATTATCCATGATTTCTATTGATCAAGAATTGATTTATGTCACCCCAGGGCCTACTTCAGAAGGTTACATGTTATGAGAAAGGTCAGACTTCAGTCTCTCCCAGTGAGATTTTCATGGGCGCAGCTTCTGCCCGGCAGTCAGCTCTCCAATTCATTCCCTCTCCAGAAAACCACTCAAAGAATAAAATTCTCAGAGGTCTCTGGCAGCTGCAAACATGAATACGGGTCTTCCTTAGAACCCATTCAGTGCATCAGTGAACTATCAATTCTAGGTGTCTAAATGAGAAGTGAGAGGCAGGGCAGAGAACCCAGGCCACAGAAAAAAGCCCTTTCTCCAAGAGGGACTGAACCAGTCTCTGACTAGCATGGGGATCCATCTAGCCTGGGACAAGCAAGCAAACGATACTGTGAAACAAGTAGCCATTTCTTTTCCCTTAGATGGGACTTCAAGGGTTTCTATCATTCTATGTGTGTTCTTCAGAACTGAATAATCAAGGTATATATTAGATATCTTATATATACATATATATGTATTCTCTCTCTCTATATAGATATAAAGATATAGAGATCTATAAATATACATAAATCCCAGTTTCAGTGGCTATAACTTACCCACTGAATCGTCTTAGTGAATCAGAATGTGGTTCACCAAAATGCCTTTGCTCTCTTAACACCAGAATTCAAACCATCACCTGTGCTACAGAGAGAGAGATTTTATATCTATAGACACATCCCAGCCCACCAAATTAACGATCTCTGGCTGGGGGAAGCATGTTGCTGAGAAAGGTTTTTTTTAAAATGCTCATTTAAATGAGATGCAAGCTAATTTACTCTCCTAAATGATGGTGAGGTAGTGAATAGCAAAATGTGAAAAATGACTAAGTCCACTCATGCATCAGACAGGATAATTCTGGCAAAGTTGGTGCTGACAGCATTAAGAAACAATGATGGAAGAGTCTGGCCTTGTTGTTGTCATTTTAATTGTCACTGTGAGTGACAAAAAATGCACTTCCTTCTCCAACACACTTATCTCTCGGCTTTGTAATACCTTAACTGGGCCCGTGTCACTTGAGAGTGTGACAAAAAAAAAAAAAAAAGAAGTGTGTGTGTGAAAGAGGGAGCAGGAGAGACAGAGGAAGAGCAAAGGGGCAAGAAGGAGAGAGACAGAGAGGAGTGATAGAATCAGGAAAACAATGAGACAAAGACGGAGAGAAGAAAAATGATAGACAAACAAGGATTATTTCAGATGGCTCTTCCTGAATATCAAACAAAGAGCGCCGTTAGTAATCTCACGGAAAAGGCTGGTTTTTGCTAGTTTTTGCAAATCAAGAAACCCACCGTGTTTCCAAGATCCACTCTGAGTTTTCAGGCAAGATAGCCCAGAATTTCTTGTTAAAAGCTTAAGGGCTCAATTTATGCTAAGCATTCAAGGAAATGTCTCATCCAAACAGGATATCGTTTTTCATATTAAAGAAGCAAACCGATCTCAGAGCATAAATGTTATTATTCACAGTCGCAAAGGAAAATGGCATTTACTTTCTCTTTCTTCATAGGGATGGAAGGAGGAGGCTCTCCCTTCTTTGGGGCCAGAAGAGGGTTCAGAAATCCTGTTTCTACTCCTGAAAGAAATACATTTATTTCTCTCAACCCCAATAGGTAAGTCCACAAGCCTCCTCCATGGCATCGATTGCTTGGATGGGCCAGTACACAGTATGTGCATGTTGCTTTTCAAAATATATTTGGGAGAAAGAATCAAAGCTAATTTCAGTATGTGAAAAGCGAGCAGATTCCATTAGTGATTGTGACTACACTTCAAAGTGATAAGGCTGCTGGATGCAGGTTCTCAGAACTGAATGTCCAAATGGGAATTCAGGATGTAGAACTTCAGTTTTATCAACCATAGGCTTCAACACACGTACAAAAGAAGAAATACGTATTTTTTTTCCTAGCAGAAATTTTAAAGTTATCCCCGTGAACCAGCTGTGCATTCTTTTCTCATCTCCACCCCCATCATTTTTTCTTCTTCAAAACAGGTTAGAATGGGGGAGGGAGTAATTGGGATCATTATTTCTGGTTTTCACACTGATGGATCTGAAAGAGTGCACTTTGTGTGAACTCACATTGCGTCTTCTACAGATGACCACAGCAAAATCCCAGAAGCATCTCTAATGGGAACAGACCATAGCCCATTTCTCTGAATTGCCCTTAAAACATCTATATCTGGTAATACTCCTAATTATTTTGGTCCCAAACCCCATGAAGTCATCTCATCTTTATGGAGGGCAACCCCAACTACAGGTTTGAAAAGGATATGGCCAATGATACTTAATGGTTATCATTACATTCAAGATGTACCCAATCCATAAATAAACATAAACAGACTCTTCATACGTCCAAAGAAAAAAATGGTATGCACTGCTAAATTCTATCAAAATGGAGCATACTTTATTAGAAAGTTTGTTATGAAACATTTGGTGTCTCCAACTATAAAACTGGGTGGTCTCCACTTAATGATATGTAATTTTATTTTATTTTATTTACAAGATTTACATTACTCAGAATATGAAGAGTTAATAGCTGGGCCCACTGGTTTCATTAAAAAAAAAAAAAAAAGTCAGGTTTCATGCCAGTTAAACATGATCTCAGCAGAGTAATCATACCTTTCCCTATTCCAGGTCCAGGAAAAGGAAAACAGAGTCACCAACGGGGATATTGGAATCCCTCCTTGTTTGATTTGGCCACAAGTTCTTCTGCAGCTACTGTTTGCTGTGTGTTCAGGCACAAGTTGCCATGGTCAATGGAAGGAAATACAAAGATACAGAGTGGGGCAAAAGATACCTAATGTTTATTGACTGCCTACTCTATGTGCCAGATACAGGTGACGAGCTCTTTTAATCCTCACAGATCCCCTAGGAGGTAGATATTCAAATACCCATTTTACAGATGACGAAACTGAAGCTCTAAGACTTGCCCATGACCTGATAACAGGTAGGTGGTGGAACAGAGAATAAACTCAGACCCATTCCATCTGATTCCAAAGCCCATGTTCCAAAAGAGTCTCTAGCAATGGTTTTCAAACCGTGTTTCGGTGTTTTACGTACCTCAAATGTTTTATTTGAATTTTTAAATATATTTTAAAATATTTTAAAATTAGGGCCACCTGGGTGGCTCAGTTGGTTAAGCACCTGACTTTGGCTCAGGTCATGATCTCAGGGTCCTGGGATCCAGCCCCGAGGTTGGTTCCATGCTCCTCAGGGAGTCTGCTGGTCCCTCTTCCTCTGCCTCTCCTCCTGCTCAATCTCCCTTCCACTCTCAAATAAGTTTTTTAAAAAAAAAATTTTGAAACTATAATAAAAAACAAGAAGTGTATATAAGTGTTGTATACTTCAGTGATAACCCTTTGTAGACTACCAGGATATTAACTAGTTTTCTCATTGGCTGACTTTAGGATAGAATCTGTTTATATAATTTAATATTTAAAATACACTCATACTACTAAAATACTGCTTTTATCAATTTCATATATTGAATTTTGTATAGAATTTGCATAAGGTAAAAAAAATAAGTTTGAAAAATTACTGCTCTAGGGCATACATTCTCCGGGAGGGGCAATATAACTCCCCAGGAGTGAAATTTGGTTCTTGAGGGGCCAAAAAAATCTTATGAACTACAGTGGTTTTTCTATTGAATACATAAACAAGTATCCAGTATTTCTGTGGTATTAAGATCTTGTAGGGGGAGGATGGGGGAAGGAATTAGGGGGGAAAAGGTCTCAAAAGATTCTTTATGGGACAGATAATGAAAGAAAAAAAAAAGGTTGAGAAACACTGCTCTAGGGTATTAAGAATTTCAGAGAATTTGAAACAGAGAAGAGGGATAGCTTGGTCCTTATTCAGCCTGAGCAGCCCATCTAATTTAAATGCTTAACTCTGTGTGAGGAGTTCTCCTTGGAGGATAAGCCTGGCTTGTTCACAACTTTAGGATTTTCTATCCATAAAAGACTTTTTATGAGCCCCAATCCCTTTGCTTCTGAGAGAAGACTTGGCAACCTGAGCCAGCCCTCTCATTTCATAGAAGGTAAAAACTGAGGTCTGGAGAAGCAAAGGGTTTTCCCAAGGACACAGAACTATTTGCAGCAGCCGGAACTCACACCCAAGATGGCACCCTACATGGGGAAGGTGCTCAGAAAGTGTTTGGGGATGAATGAAGGGATGAAGGATTTCAATCTAACAGATTGCATTGGGAAGATCAGATACAAGAATTTTTTTTAAACCAACCGTATGCAGACTGCCCATTCCAGGTCACCAACTGATAGAGAAAAAGAAAAAAAGTAAAACCCACCACCTACACGTCCCTGGTGACTGGAGACCTCTAGGAGTCACCTCCCACCTCACAGCCCCAGCTGAGGCGGAACAGTGTCGGCAGACAAGGCAAGTGAGTTCTTCCTCAAGCTGACCCAACCGCACATCTTTCCTTTGTTTGTTTGTTTTCTTTCTTTAAAGCTCTTACAATACTCCTAGCGTCATACCATCTGCTGAAGCGGGATGAACAGGTAGCTTTAAAATGATGATAGCTCTGGGAAATGATAATCACTAGGTCATAGAGAGCTGCACTGCAGTGTATAAATAAGATAAGTAAAAGTGCTGAGGACTGCATGTTTGCTTTAATAAAATGTGTTTTCCCTTTTTGTGAAGAATGCCTTTCTCGAATGCCTGGGGAGAGAAGCTGAACTATAGACCAGAAACACACAGACGGTTCCAGAATCTGGCAATGAGGGTGGGATCAGAGGGGAGAGGAATGAACTATTACTTACTTACTGAGACACAAAAGGAAAAGATTTGGACCAGAGCCTTTGTGTTGAGTTGCTGAAGCAATGGAATGAGATCAGAACTTCCAGGTCTGATTCCAAAGCTCCCTTTGGTAAAGGCAATATGCTGCAGTGAAGGGGAGGGGCGTGGGTTACGGCACAGCTCTCCACTCCCCGCGTGATCTTGGGCAACTCAATCTCTCCGACTCTTGATTTCCTCATTTGTGAAAAGGGGATAATATCTCACAGGGATAGCCTAAGTTTACATTAGAAAATGTACGTTCAGAACCAACCATAATACCTGATATACCTTTAGCATTGAATAAATGATAGTAGTGATGATAAGGATGCAGATGCTCAAGACGAGGACAGTGGTGGATGGTGATGATGACAACAACACACAGGCCTTTGCTAGAAAGTAGTAGCTACATGTACACACTGAATCCTGAATATCATAAATAGCTTAGAAATTACCATGCCCCGTGAGATACACCACTGGAAAGTATAATTCATAGAAGCAAGAACTCTCTCTCTGCAAAGTACTTCAGTGAGCAAGAACTAAGTCTTAAAAAGCATAGGCAGCTTCTGAATTTTGCAAGTATATTCTCTTACTCGGGCTATCTGCAAATACAAAGCATTTTTACTGACATTCTTTCATTTTATCCCCATACCAGCAATGTGAGGTTACCAGGGAAGGTACAAGATGCCCATTTAACAGATGAGAAAACCTGAGGTCTCAGGAAGCTTTAGTCATTTGGTCACTAGCCCAGTGTTGCACAGAGACCTGGTACCCAGACCAAAAAGCCTGGTCGTCTGCTTCCTATCCCAATTGTATGCTGAGCTGACTATTTAAAAATGTCCACCTGGAAACAAATGAAGAACTTATGCAAGTCAACTGCATTTGTGCTCTCTCTCCATCCTAATGTGTAGTCACATATCTACCACCTGATTCCTTCCCCGAGTCAGCATGGCATTTTCTTTAGTCATCTACTTACCTCTGTGTCCTCCATTCCTGACCCAAAGTAGAAAATCCAGGCGAGTTGTGAAAGAAACTTTCCCCTTGAGAACCGATACTGTGAGAGGTCTATCAAACCAGATACACAAATGGCATCATCTGACCATTGTGTGACTGCCAGGGGAACAGGACTAAGAAAGCTCTGGAAGGCTTTGCTGTACCCCGGTGGACAAAAGAGAGGTGACTCCAGTCTGCAAGATGTCAACCCTGCTGAGGGTACTCTCCTTCTCTACCTTCAAACAAAACTCTGAGCGTATATATACACGATATATCCTCCTCCTCCTAGCAGTCCTATGAGGACCATGGGGTAGCAGCCTTTCTTCACTTGGGGAAACTGAAGAATCACAAATAAGGCACGATATGCAGAAACACAACTTATTAGTTGAAAATCTAGGTCTTAAACACAGATTTCTTCATTCTAGTTCCATCTTCTTTGAACTATAATCAGACTATCACCTCTATCAATTTTAGTGACAAACAGCAGAAATCCAATTCAAATCTTCTTAAACAATAAAGCAATTTTTTTCTCTTCTTTTTCTTTTTGTTTATATAACTAAATAGTTCAGAGATAAGTCGGGTTTCAGATCCCAGGGTAAAGCTGGAGTTAGCTCTCCCTCCATGGCAGCCCCCTAGCAACAACAAGTTCTTGTCCTATGGTAGAAGATTCAGATCCTGACATAACCAGCTTCCATGGGAGCGGCCTCCACAGTTCCACTGCAGGTGGTGAGCTTTGCTATGACTGGACTAGCTTAAATCATGTGTCCATCCCCGAACCAATCATAACAGGCAGAAGGAAGGAATCCTTTGGTTAGTTTAGGCTACTCAGTGCCTGCCACTAGAGTCAGGGGTGAGGTCAATCCCACCCAGTCTACATAAACAACTATGGTGGAGAAGTACTTTCTCAAAGAAAATTCAAGGTGCTGTTATCAGGAAGGAGAGATCTTGGAAACTGGGGAGGAACCCCATAATGACATCCAATCTTTTATACTACAAATATTCTTTGAATTCCTATTGTGTGCCAAGGTAAATTTTAATAAAGGAAAGACCAATGTCTGCCTCGGCAGAACTCAGTCTAAAGGTATCTGAGCCCAATGGTGGAGAGTGGGTGCCTTCACTCCTGACAGCATCTTCAACCACTCCCCCATCTTAGCCTCTAACAAACTCAAATTGCTCTTTTTCCCAGAGTCTCAGCCAGGCTGGTGAAAGACACACACAGTGGTGAATTCAAATTGTTTTCCATTTGTAACTGGAATCATAGAATCATGTCTTATACGATAGAAAGGGCAGGGTTGTACAGCAATGAAGAGCACAGGCCCTGGAGTCATACTGCCTGGCTCCGAATCCTGAGTCAGCTACTCCCTAGCTGTGGGACCCTGGGCAAGTTACAGGACCTTTCCGTGCTTCAGGTTCTTCAGTAATCATTAAAGTCACCTAAGAGTATTTTGAGATCCAACCGAGTTAATACAGGGATCCGTCAACTTTTTCTAGGAAAGACCAGCCTGTAAATATTTTAGGCATGGTAGCCATACAGTTAACCTGTGGTGGCGACTCTACTCTGATCACATGAAAGCAGCCATGGAGGACACATGAACGAATGGGCACAACTGCGTCCCGGTAAAACTTTGTTTACAAAAACAGGCGGCACCTGTATTTGCCTGGCACTAAGAGCCAATATGGTAGCTATTGTTATAAATTCATAGCAAATAGCTTTTAACCTTATTATTCTCTTTCACTTGTTGTCCCTCCCTGTCAATGGACTCTACCCACATTACCTTGACACTGCTGACCATAGATTTATTATTTCACATATATACACATTAGCTGTTTGTCTTTATTTATTGACTTAGTGACACAGAAGATCAAGGAAACTCTCCACTCCTCTAATTGGATTACCCTTCACATGTTTAAATTGTCTTGTCCATATGACTTAAAGTGGAAACACTCAGCAAAAACCTTGGCATGTTGTACATGACCTGGTGCTGGGGTGATTCATAGCAAGCAAAGAATAATAACTTATTATTTGCTATAAATAAGCTCTCAGCCTCATTAGTGAATGTTCACTTGCAGACACTTAACTCCCATCAAAATGCTTTCCTTAGGTTACAAGCCACCCCTCAACTTTCCTCCTCTACACCGTGCTCCAGGTCCAGAAATCACTGCTCAGATTCCATGGTGCTCAGTCATGCTGAGATGTCTCAAGAGACACAAAAACAACACTGGGGTTAAAAGTTAATCCTTCCTGCTGGGTTAATAATTAGGTAAAACCAGTTTGAAGCAAGGGGAAATCAGTGTGTCTGGTGTTCAGAATGAATTAGTGAGGAAAGAGGCAAAATAAGGAATTACAGAGTTGGAATACAACTGCCAAGAACTCCCCTTTCTGCCGAGAAAAACCCATTTGCGAGCCTTAACTTCTAATCAGCAAAGAATCTTCAAACTCAGAATCAGAGCCCTATCAGAAGGCTTTTGAGCACTTGATAAACACTACTGTTTATCGGTGAAACAGAGACCACTTAAAACTTGATAAATCATAAAATGTCTCTCCCTTAGCACTTCCGGCAGCTCACTAACTTTATTTTATACCAAGGCATCTAATGCAGCATCTCCCCCCAAATCTGTATGATAAAAGAGAAACTCTACACCTCATTTGTTCATTTTGTGAGGATGGCTGCAACCCCCAATCAATATGCACCAATCAACAGGCACATTACCCAGAATGCCCAGTGACAACCCTGGGAAAAACAAGAAGGAAAAGAAAAGCTGACAACTCGGCTTATTGGCACAAAAAAATACTGCCACACTATGTGTTTCAGTAGAGAGGTACATGGTTGAGCCCATTCGTGACCCTTGATTTTGTTAGTAGGAAAGGAATCCGTGGAGATGGGACTATTCCATGTATTGGGGCAAAAATGTATCCATAGCACTAGGAATGAAGATGCTCCCATCCATTGTACTGCGCTGTACAGACCTAGACATACACCCAAAGGTCCTCAGTTTAGTCTGAAATATACCAAGGCCAAGATTAAGTTTGTCAAGGATGAAATGCCACAGATTTGTTGGCCATGCTGCTGGTGCCACCTGCAGCCTGCTAACCTGGGAGACGCACACTCCATTAGTCCCACGACCTTAGCTCCTTTCTACACCTTCTCTGCAAAGAGAGCTCCTGGCATCATCCAAATACATGCAGCCTCTGACATCCATCCATTTCCCCAGGACTAGAATTGAGAATTTTAGTGGAAGGAGCTAAGAAATCACAAAAGTCCCAATAGCCTAGAGAAAACTGCATGGGATTTAAAGTAAGCTAGGGTCAGGTGTCACTTTCAATGCTGCCCTTACTAACTGTAGGACTTTGAGCAAGTTATCACTGTTTCTTCAACTGTAAAGTAGTAATAATGACATCTACCTCCAAGTAGTGCTCTATGAACTAGAGAAATACATGTTAAGTGTTTAATATATGTTAGGAACTCAACAGAGAAGTTTTGTTTTTGTTTTTTTTGGAAATACAAGTTATATAGGCTTGAAGTGTAATTTCTCCCTATCTCTCTCTCTCTCTCTCTCTCTCTCTCTCTCTCGGCCTTGCTGTCTGCTCCTCCCTATGTTGGCACACCTTTTGGTCATCTCAGGAACCACAGAAAAGGCAAGGACCCAGAAGACACAGGAAGAAGAAAGAAGAGGACAAAATAAAAGGAAAAGAAGTAAGGACCAACAGCAACAGGTAATACCTATAGCACTTACGAAGTGCCAGACATTGTTCTAAGCTGTTCATATTTATTAACTCATTTAGTATTCTTAAGGTGGTACCATAATTATCCCCATTATACAGATAAGGAAACTGAGGCAGAGTGGGGAGAATGGGATTTGTCCGAAGCTACATAGTAAGTTCCAGAGCCAGGATGCAAACCCAGGTAGGATGGCCCCAGAATGTGCATTAGTGATAACTGCTTCTAGGACCCAGAGAAGCAAATGCAACCTACTCAATTAAAAACATCAGAGAGCTTTAAGGGGTAGGCACTCCTCTTTTTCCTACAGGCACTAGAATGTAATTTTGAATATAGAACAGGTAACCCATGGGCTTAAGGATACTGTCCTGACATGAAGAATGCAGAAACAGCTGTGCTAATACATTCACTAGTTCAGAAAGGTGCCCAGGTAGACCTGCACCTGCTGCCACCTGTGTCTCTTCAGACCAATGCATTCCAAATTATTGTGGAAACTGAGGAAGCTTAGCAGCACGTTGGTTCCTGCCTTCCCTCCCACATCCTCTTTAGTCTTTAGCATCAGTGAGATGTATGGTTCAGTGTTCTTATTGCTTGAGTGGTACCTATGAATTTTGAAGGAGATGTATAAAAGGAACAGGTCAAGACCTCTTCACTGTCTAATCCTTTAGGGTGGAAATACAGTCAGACATCCTGGCCAAAAACAGAGGGAGACTTGGTTCAGATGTCAGGCTCTCCATGTTCCCTCACAGAGAAGATTTGTTGTTGTTACAAGTGTATGAGTTAAAAGCAAGCATATTTCCAGGTGTTCAGCAATCTTCCAATCTGAAAAGCCCCATAGAATTTAAATACACTCCAAGGTTAACACACTATGACCAAAATGCTAGCTTCTGCACCAATTCTATGGTACAAATAATATGGATTCAAAAAGTACTAAGGATAGAAAACTCCAAGGGTGGCACAAAAGAACTTCCCACTTCTGGGGATAGCCAGGGAAATCTTACAGGAGTTGACCATTAAAGCCCAACTCTTCCTCCTCAGGAATAAGGACAGAATGAATGGAAAATTTTGGCTACGGTGTAGGAAAAGGGCAGGATGCAGGCGTTCCTACTGCAGCACAGGTGGGGTGGGGGGAACAGAAGGAGTGGAGGGATTCTGTTAAATGAGATAAGGACCAAAATTAGCCCAGTTAACTCTCCTCTTGACCTTCCATGCTCCTATGCCATCTGGGGTCTTCAAATATTCAAAATGGACTCTTAGCACATCAGTGAGTCAAGGCCTGATACTTGAGATCATTGTGTATCTCCAAATTCATTGGAGAACTATAAGACTGCCCTGGGCTAAAATTTTTGGTTATGCTGCTGAGGCATCTCAATAGCTTTACCACGACCAAGAGCTATGAAAGCCACAGTAAGCCAACCAGCCACCTAGCAGTGTGGATTCCAGGCAATTCAAAGCCAATTGCAAGGGCAGCATAAGAAAGGAAGCTTATGTATGTGAATTAAATGCTAACCACTTTCTTCTTCTTCCCTCCCTCCCTCCTTCCCTCCCCCCCCTTCCTCTCTCTCCCTCTATCTCCCTCTCCCTCTTTCTCACCCCACCTACTTGCTCTGGGGGAAGCCATGTTGTCAGCAGCCCTACAGAGAGGTCCATGTGGCAAGGAATGGAAGCCTCCTGCCAAAAGCCTCCTGCCAACAGTGAGTGAACTTAGAAATAGATTTTCCAGCCCCAGTCAAGTCTTTAGCACTGCAGCCATGTCTGACAGCTTGATTGCAACCTCGTGAGAGACTCTGAGTCAGAAACATCCCTCTAAGTAGCTCCCAAATTCCTAACCCTCAGAATCCATGTGAAATAATAAATGTTTCTGGTTTTTAGTTACTAAGTGTTCCGGTAATTTTTTAAACAATAGAGAAGTAACACAAGTACTTGCTTACATCATATAGCTGAACTTAGTGATACGTCTGTTTCCCAAACCTATGCCCTTGCCATTATGCCTTTCTGCCAAGTCTATAGTAGTTCTGCACTCCATAACTAATGGGTTCTGTTCTGGTTTTGAAAGAAACAAATCCAATCAAGCTAGCTCAAGTAAAGTGAGGATTAATGAAGGAAGCATGAAGCAAATCACAGACCTCCAAGGACAGGAACAAAGTACAGAGTTTTGCTTTTAACAAGAAGTAGTGAGTGTCCAACAACTTATCCACCCATGAATAACATGTATGAATGCTGGAGGGAAAAGAAAAAAAAAAAACCCTTGGGGGCTCCAGGAACACAAAAAAAGCAGGCATATTTTGGAAGGCAGTCAAAATTGTAGCAAGAAACCAGCACTGAGTGAATTCCAGTTTTTTCCAGGTAGGACCTGAGGGCAGCCAGAATCATGGCCAAAATGGCATGGCTGAAATTTCAAGAAAAAGTCTGCTACTATTCTGGCTGGAGGAGCCAGCTGAAAAAGCCCAGGGAAACTGCACAACCAGAGAGTAAGTTATGGGAGGAGAGAGCCAGGAAAAAAGAATATGAAACTCTGTGCTTAAACTCAGCCTAAGTTGCTGTCTGATCCCTGAACCATACAGGAGTCGGCCTAATGGAAAGAAGCTAGTAGTTAAGAATTACAGAACTGATCTCAGGTCTTAAATTCCACTCTCATCAACATTATAATTTTCAATTTAAGTCAAACCAGGTTGGTTGCAGCTAAAATAAAACATCAATACTCTCTGGAGCAATAGAGTAAAATCCAGAGTCTCTACAATATAATATTCACAGTGTCCTCCAGGATATAATATAAAAATGCTCAACAGATGAAAAAGGTGACTCAATCTCAAGGGAAAATGTAAACAATAGATGCAAACTTCAAGATGGTCCATATATTGGTTTATGAGGGAAGAATTTTAAAATAGCTATTTTAAGTATATTCAGTGAGGTCAAGGAAAATATACTAATGAATGATAGAAACTTCAGCAGAGAAAGAAAATATTTTTTAAATGGAAATTCTAGAACTGAAACACAGAACATCTGAAATTAAAAATTCAATAGATGAGCCTATTGGCAAAATTGAGATGAAAGGAAACAGTCAGTGAATTTGAAGATCAATAGAAATCACTTGACGTGAATAAGAGTTGAAAAAAAAATTTTTTAATTTAACAGAACCTCAGATACCTGTGAAGTAACTTCAAATGCAGGACAGAGAGAGAATAGAGCAGGAAAAAAATTTTTAAAGAAAAACAGAAATACCTGAAACCATCCCAATTTTTTGAAAGACATAAATCTGTAGATCCAGGAAGCTCAAGTAGGATTAATTTGAAGAAATCTATGCCTTAACACATTATAGTCAAAATACTGACCAGCAATCATAAAGAAAAATTTTACAGCAATCCAAAAAAAAAAACATCACATTATACATAGGAAAACGAGAGAAAAGTTACTATAGACTTTTCACCAGAAACCACGGATGCTAGAAGACAGTGTTAAAAGAAAATAACTGCTAATGTGGAATTTCAAATTAAGCAAAATATCCATCAAGAATATCAGTGAAGACATTTTTCTTTTATTTATTTATTTATTTTTATTGTTATGTTAATCCCCATACATTGCATCATTAGTTTTAGATGTAGTGTTCCATGATTCATTGTTTGTGCATAACACCCAATGCTCCATGCAGAACGTGCCCTCCTCAATACCCATCACCAGGCTAACCCATCCTCCCACCCCCCTCAGTGAAGACATTTTTGATTAAAAAAAATGGAATCTGTCACCACCAGACCTGTACTAAATCACATCAGAAAAAAAAAATTTTAAGGGGTGCCTGGGTGGCGCAGTCATTAAGCGTCTGCCTTCAGCTCAGGTCATGATCCCAGGGTCCTGGGATCAAGCCCTGCACTGGGCTTCCTGCTCAGCGGGAAGCCTGCTTCTCCCTCTCCCACTCCCCTTGCTTGTGTTCCCTCTCTTGCTGTCTCTCTGTCAAATAAAATCTTTAAAAAAGAGGGAAAAAATTAAGATAAATAAAGATTGAGGGAAATGATACCAAAGGGAATCTTGGACTTTCAGGAATGAATGGAGAGTATCCTATACAAGTAATAAATATATGAGTAAATATAAAATACTTTTAATTTCTGTCTAATACATATGACTGTTCACAGCAAAGAGTATATAGCATTGTCTTGGGGGGGGATTTATAATGCATGTAGGTATGATATATACAACAACTATAATTTAGAATATGGTAGGATAGACAGTAAATGGACCTATACATTACAATACTCTTCTTTTTATTACTTAACACTACATAGACTGTGAAAAGTTAAGAATGGATAGACCAAACATTTTTTTAAATGATGGAGTATAACTTTAAACCAATAAATAAACTGAAATGGAAATTAAAATATTAAAATAATCCAAAAGAGGGCAGGATGGGGGGGGAGGAGGAAGAGGGATTAAAACACACACACACACACACACACACACACACACACACAGAATAAAATGGTAGACCTAAAACCAGCCATCTCAATAATTATATTAAATGTTAATGGGCTAAACATTCCAATTAAAAGGCACAAATCAGAATGAATTAAAAATTCAAGACCCAATCAAATGCTATCCATAAGAGACACATTTTTAAATATAAAATGTTTAAAAGTATATGGACAAAAAAAGGACACACCACGTAAAAAGAATAAGCAGAGTAAAGCTGAAATGGCTGTAATAATATCAGATAAAATAGATCTCAACTAGATCTCTTACGGAAAATAGCGAACATTTCATAATAAAAGGGCGAATTCATCAGAAAAAGCATAAACATCATAAATGTTTAGGCATGGGCCTAATAACAATGCCTTAAAATACAGGAGTTAAAAATTGACAACATGAAAAGAAGACATAGATGATGCTACAATCAGAGAGAGAAAATTTAACACCCCCCTTTCAGCAAATGGTAGCAAAGCTAGGCAAAAACCAGTAAACACATAGAACAGAATAACTGGACATATCATTGATTTACACCTAATTTGTATTTATAAAATTTCACACCCAACAACTGCACAATACCCATTATATTCAAGTGCATGTGGTAAATTCACCAAGATAAACCATATTTTAAACCATGATGCAAGTTTCAATAATTTCAAAAGGATTGAAGTTATACAAAAGATTAAATAAGAAATCAATAATATAACTAGGGTGACTGCAAATGTTTGGTAATTAGACAACAGTTTTCACAATAATCCAATGGCAAAGACAACCCCAAAGAATTAGAAAATATATCAAACTGAATGATAATGAAAATACAACATATAAATATTTGTGAGGTGCAGCTAAAGCAGTAGAGGGAAAATTATGGTTTTTAAATATTTATATTAGAGAACAACAGGAAACATCTACATTTAATAACCTCAAGAATGTAGAAAAAGGAGAATAAAGTAAGCCAAAGCAAGTAAAAGGAAGGATATATAAAATTAAGAGCAAAAAACAATAAAATAGAAAAACAATAAACAGAATTAATAAAACCAAAAGCTTATTCTTTGATAAGGATAAACAAAATTCCTAAAGGTGTAGCTGGACTGAGTTGGAAGTGGAGTGGGGAAGAGGACACAAATGACCAATATTGGGAATAAAAAAGGTTATAATTATATAAATACGACAGATAATAAAATAAATGTATTCCTTGAAAGCTAGCAAAGTACAATCAAGAAGAAATGGATAACTTGACAGCTATTAAGGAAATGAGTCTTTGTTAAAAATCCTTCCTATAAAGAAAATCTCTAGTCACTCTAGTGACTTTTACCAGACATAGAAGGAAGAAAATCATACTAATTATACAAAAACTCCTCCAGAAAATAGAGAAGAGTGACATTATCCTGATGCTAATCCATACTGAGATATTACAATAAAAGAAAACTATAGATCCATATCCTTCATTAATATAGATGCAAAAACTCTTAAACTTTCAGCAAACCAAATCCAGCAATATATCAAAAGAATAATACACTGTGACCAAGTGAAGTTTATGCCAGTAATGCAAGGCTGTTTTAACATTTAAAAAGAAACCAATGTAAATCAGCATATTAAAAAATAAAGGAGAAAAATCATGCAGAAAAAAAAAAAATCACTTGACAGAATTCTACACCCATTCATGGTAAAAATTCTCAAAGGCAAACTATGAATAGAAGCAAACTTCCTCTATGTGGTAAAAGACATCTAGGAAAAAACTTAAAGCCAAAATCATATTTATTATGAAATAATGAATGTTATTTCCTTACTTAAGATCAGGAAGAAAGGAAGCCTGCTTTCACTAGTTCTATTCAACATTTGTTGGTGCTAGCAATTGCAATAAATTGAGAAAAATAAAAATTAATAAAGATCAGAAAGGAAGAAATACAACTGTCTCTATTTGCAAATGATATGCTTATTTATGTAGAAAATATTCAGGAAGATACAAAACAAATACTGGAACTAATGAGTGAATATAGTGAGATCTCAGGATGTGGAATTAAAAATTTTAAATCAAAATTAAAAATCAAAAAACTGAAAACCTGAAAATCAAAATTAATGGATTTTATACCAGCAGCAAATTGGAACGCATTTTTTATTTCATTTATAATAGCACCAAAAAAGGATAGTATCCAACAAAAGTCATATAAGATACTTACACCAAAATGGGCAGAAGACATGAACAGACATTTTTCCAAAGAAGACATCCAAATGGCCAACAGACACATGAAAAAGTGCTCAACAACGCTCGGCATCAGGGAAATCCAAATCAAAACCTCAATGAGATACCACCTCACACCAGTCAGAATGGCTAAAATTAACAAGTCAGGGAATGACAGATGTTGGCGGGGATGCGGAGAAAGGGGAACCCTCCTACACTGTTGGTGGGAATGCAAGCTGGTGCAGCCACTCTGGAAAACAGTATGGAGATTCCTCAAAAAGTTGAAAATAGAGCTACCATATGATCCAGCAATTGCACTACTGGGTATTTACCCCAAAGATACAAAAGTAGGGATCCGAAAGGGTACGTGCACCCCGATGTTTATAGCAGCAATGTCCACAATAGCCAAACTGTGGAAAGAGCCAAGATGTCCATCAACAGATGAATGGATACAGAAGATGTGGTATATATATACAATGGAATATTATGCAGCCATCAAAAGGAATGAGATCTTGCCATTTGCAATGACGTGGATGGAACTGGAGGGTATTATGCTGAGCGAAATAAGTCAAACAGAGAAAGACATGTATCATATGACCTCATTGATATGAGGAATTCTTAATCTCAGGAAACAAACTGAGGGTTGCTGGAGTGGGGGGTGGGGTGGGAGGGATGGGGTGACTGGGTGATGGACACTGGAGAGGGTATGTGCTCTGGTAAGCGCTGTGAATTGTGCAAGACTGTTGAATCTCAGATCTGTACCTCTGAAACAAATAATGCAATATATGTTAAGAAAGAAAAAAAGAAGAAGAAGAATGTAGCAGGAGGGGAAGAATGAAGGGGGGGAAATCGGAGGGGTAGACGAACCATGAGAGACGATGGACTCTGAAAAACAAACTGAGGGTTCTAGAGGGGAGGGGGGTGGGAGGATGGGTTAGCCTGGTGATGGGTATTGAGGAGGGCACGTTCTGCATGGAGCACTGGGTGTTATGCACAAACAATGAATCATGCAACACTACATCTAAAACTAATGATGTATTCAAGTTAAAAAATAAATAAATAAATAAATAAAACTAATGATGTAATGTATGGGGATTAACATAACAATAAAAAAATTTAAAAAAAAAAAAGATACTTACACCAAGAAGTATAAAATACTGCTGAGACAAACTAATTAAAGATCTCAATAAAAGGAGAGATAGACAATGTTAATGGATTAGATAACTCAATATAATTAAGAGGTCTCCAAATTTATCTATGATTTCAACGTAACACCAATTTAAATTCCAGCAAGACTTTAAATATAAAATTAGGTGATTATAAAATTTATATATACATATATTCATGTAAGTATATACAAATATTATAAATATAAATATATATACAAATCAATGACTCAGAATATAAAAAGCATTTTTGAAAAACAAAGTTGGCACTGTTACACTATCTGACTTTTTGGACTTAGTCTAAAGACACAGTCATCAAGAAGTAATGGCAAAAGAACAGACATGTAAATCAATTTGTACAGAATATGGAATCAAGAATAGGTCTCATCCACTGTGGTCAATTTTCAACAAAAATACTGTGATAATTTAACGAAGAAGGAAAAAAAAATTTTTTTGCCAACCTGCTGAAACAATCAGATATGCCTAAGTAGGAAAATAAACATTGACCCTTACCTAACACCATAAACAAAAATTAATCAAAATTGTCCATAGACCTAAATGTGATACAAACAAAAAAGAAACAAAGGAAAAAAATAATTGCAGCCCTGGGGTAGGGAATTATTTAGAACAAACCCCACACATTATTAAAATAAATCAGTAAATTGGATCTCGTCAAATTTAAAACTTTTGTTCACCAAAAGACAGTCTTAAGATATGAAGAGATAAGCCACAGACTGGTAGAAAATATTTGCAATATGAGAAGGACTAGTATTTCAAATACATAAAGAACTCTAACAACTCAATAAATAAGAAAGCACTAACAATAATAAGAACTCAATTGTGGACAAAAAGCTTGAATAGACACTTTAAAAAAAGAAGATAAATAAATGGATAGTCCACACATGGGGAAAAAACTGCTCAAATCACAAGTAATCTAAGCAAATCCAACTTAAAACCAGTAATATCCAGTTTCTGGAGGCAGTAATGACAGAGGTAGAAGCTATGGCACGAGTGCTTGTCAAAGACCATGGTGAATGCTCACCGCCCATTTCTGTATTGTGATTTTGACAAGAGCCTCGCCACATTGCCTTTAGGCCCAGTTCTCCAGCACACACTCCCCATCCCAGCAATTCCATGAACTACCCAATATCTCTTCCATAAGCTCTTTCTACTGAAATTTCCCAAAGTCCATTTCTTTTACATTAAGAACCGTGTCTGACTCAAACAGCTGCTTTCCGAAAATTATTTACTTAGAAGACTAAATGCAGATGGCACTGATTTTAATTTTTAATTAGGTTCAAAGAAATAAGGACACCATTAAGCAAGTAAAAGCTGACAGTATCCAGTGTCAGAGGCAATAAAAAGACAGGTGGGTGAAATATAGGCAGAGATACGCTTGCTGAGATGAGCTTGCTGAGATGAGAAGGAAACTAAAAATGAAAATACCAGAACCAAAATCTATGAGAAGCAGAAAATATAATGGTTGACACTGTAGAAAAAAATCAAACTTGTGGCATAAAAACAAATTTCAAAAGTCCTTCAAGAATGCAAAGGACAGGAAAGGTAACAAAAAGAGACAAGATGGATAGATACAGAGGGTAGGGACCAGAAATGAAATCTGCAGACTATGCATATTTCTAAAAATAAGACCAAGACAAATGGAAAAGAAGCAAAAAATCAAAGATATAAGAGGGGGGGAAAAAAACTCTGCAGCACTGAAGAAAAACTTTTATCTACTGAACAAAAGGATTTATTAAGTATTAGTCAAAACTAATAAAAAGAGACCAACAGCCAGGAAAAAAAATTATCAAACAGACAATACAGCGTGAAATGTTAATAAAATCCCAGCCAATAGCTTAAGTGGACGTTTATTGAAATTTGTCAAAATAACTCTAAAGTTCATCCAAAATATAAAACGGATAGAAATGACTAAAGTTTAGAGAAGGAAAAAATAATGAAGTAGCACCTGCCAATAGTAAACCTACCATAGTAAAACATACCATAGAGCTACAATAATCAAAACAGGATACTGTTTAAAAAAAAAAAAAAAAAGAAATTCCAGAAGTAAAACTCTAGTATGTAAAAAAAAAAAAAAATTTAGGGAATGATAATAACAGCATCAAAAATAAGTAGGAAAACAAAGCATTAGTCAAGAAATTGACCAGGTTTAGGGAAAAAATCCAATTAGATCTTTATATCATGCCTTATTAAAAAAATAAAATTCAGATGGATAGAAGAGGTAAAGGTAAAAAATGAACTCAAAATATTAAGAAAAATACATTTAAATATGTGTTCTTTAGGGGTTGGAGAAATCTTTTACATTTTCCTCATAAAAGCAATGGAGGCAGTCTCCAGTGGAAGTGGGCTAAAATGCCCATATAATAATTAAAATCTTGCAGTGTATATTTGTAAAGTAGAAATGAGATTAAAAGATATATATAAAACTAGGAAAAGATTTAATTCCCTTAATCAAAGCTCTTATAAATCCATATAAGAGCTCTTACCCAATAGAAACAGACAGAAGGCACACATAATTAAAAGTTAAGTCATTAATATAATAAAACATTCCCACAAGTAATCAAAGAAATATAAAACAATGAAACACTTTTTAATAATCAATCTGGACTTAATATTTCCTTCCTAGTACTTACTGCAATCTATAATTACCTGTTTATCATAGGTCTGCCTACTAAATGTTAATCTTCTTGAGGACACGGTCTTTCTAAAATTCAGTTTTTAGCACTGAACCCAATGCCTGGCGTGCAGGATTGATCAGTAAATGTTTACTCCATAATTAACAGATTTATTTTTTCTCGTTACTTGTTTATTAACAAACACTTTCATAACACTAAATGCCTGGCATAGTTCTGTGCTATACAAATATCAACACATCGTTCTCAGAGCAACTTACGAAAGTCTATTTTTATCACCAGTTTACAGACTGAAAGACTAAGGAGCAGATTCATGAGATAACTAATCCAAAGTCATTCAGCTGGTAAATAATAGAATGAAGGCTTAAGCCAAGGCATTCTGATTCCAGTCTCCATGCTCTTAAGCACTATACTCTCAATCCAATATAACATATCATATGGATTAACATACGATCCTTTTCAGCAACTTCATCTGTGATCTTTGGTTTTTTTCAAGAAAACCTCAGAGACCCTAAATGACTCATGTTGTTAGGTACGGACCAACAATTTTAGCAAATTTTTAAAATGTATTTATAGCTATCTATTCACGTCATTGCTTCATTTGTTGCACTTGTATCGGTATGTGCCTTATGTTAGTTTTTAATAAATTTATGTTAAATTTAGCTTTAGATTGACAGAAAAATTGTGAAGATATACCATACACCCTTGGTATGGCAAGTCTGTACAACTGATTAATACTAATACATTGTTATTAACGAAAGTTCGTATTTTGTTTAGATTTCCTTAGTTTTACCTAACAGCCTTTTTCTATTCTAGAACCCCACCCTGGATTATATTTAGTCCTCATGTCTCCTTAGGTTCTTCTCGACTATCACAGTTTCTCCAGCTTTCCTTGTTTTTGATGACTTTGACGGTTTTAAGAAGCACTGGTCAGGTAAAATGTCCTTCTATTGGGATTTGCCTGATGAATGATCATACGGTACTGCGTTTATGGGTTTAGAATAACAGATTTTTAATGATTACACTCAAGACTGACAAAGGGGCATTAAGAGGAGCATTCTCATATAGTGTGAAAGTTAAAAGTTGCCACACCTTCCCTAGAAATAATTTTAGTAATATGATGATCCTTAATACAACCAAGTGATTTCATTTCTAAGAGTCCTAAAAACATCATCAGAAATGGGGGCAAGGACTGAGCTCACTGATCCACACATAAGTGACATTAGATAAATAGATCTATGTAAGACCCATAACTAGGAAAAAAATCTAGAGGAAGTTCTTCAAAAGGTTCAGAGTGTTTCTCTCTGGGTGGTGTATTATCTGTTTTAAATTTTCTACATTTTTAAAATTTCCTACAATGAACACACATTTATCATCAGAGAAAACAATAGGATTTTTTTTTTTTTTTTTTTAAAGAAAGTCATGTAAGTACATGTTTTAGCTCTGGCTACCCTCTGCAGGCGAGGGCTCATGATGGTGCTGAGGTAACGTGCTGCTATTTCCGGCATCCACAAAGCTTGAACTCTGCCACAGATTGGCCCCCGGACCTGGACCTGAACCCTCTCCAGGACACACAGGCCAGGGGTCTTTCTACCAGAGTTTCTATTTAGTAACTGACGTTAAGACTATTTCCTCTTTACATCTGTGACCTGGCTCATGGAATACTTGTATTGTTAGGTCCATGGTTTTCTCATTAGTCCCCGTACAATCAAGCCCAAGATCCTTATATCTTGACAATTCTCCCAATATCTGGTCAACTAGTATTAGCCCAACCTTAGATTCTACTACTTTCCTTATGGGTTTTTGTCTACTAACTTTTTTGAGGACCAAGTCCTCTCTAATTTATCTTGTCTTCACCTTCTGCACTTAACAAATCCTCATTAAATTTGTGGTAAATTTTTTAAAGTAACTGTCCGATATAATCAGACTAATTTTTTCCACCATTGCCCTGAACATGCCTCCCTCATTTTGCTTCTGCACCTATCCTTGTACCATTCCCCCTGCTTGGCCTAGCTCTCGGGCCTTCCCTTTCCATTCACATCTTTGCCAGCCCTTCAGGTTCCAGATAATTCTGTGTCCCTCCATTAATTCTCCCCTACTAATTTGGCCTCCTCTGGTCTCTGCTTCTTCTGATCTCCTAAAGCTCCATTTGTATATTGTTACACACCATCTTACAGTGTCCCCTGCTAATATCAAGTCTAGCTGAGTCTGAGCCAGCATCAATTAGTGGAAAGTCCTAGAATTTGATATAAGAGCTAGGAGTCGCAAACCAACATTGGAGACCGCCTGGGAGCCCGCAGTCAAGTGATTTATGTTCTTTAAGCCTGTGTTTACCATCTGCAAAATGGGGACTGTACAAAGATCAACACAATACATATTTTAAGAAGGCAAAAAAAAGGGTAATCTTTATTGTTACCATCATTAAGTCCTTTCTCTCCCCAAGAGTTCATAGTTTCCTGATACCCCAGCACTCCTCTGTATCTTCCAAAACATCTCATCCAATATTTCCCACACATTACACGGACTTTTAAGTCAGAAGACATGCCTTATTACTATATGACTTTAAACAAGTCACTTGACCTATGAGTTTCCCTGTCTGTTAAGTAAGAATCAAATTACCATATTTCCCCTACCTATCTCACACCATTGTTGGAGGCAAAAAATGATGATGTACTTTTATAATCTGTAAAGCACCCATAACCTGTAAAACGGACTGTTAGACTTCATTATCAAACATACTCAGTATATACCTATGGACTTCAATTACTCTTGGCCTCTTTTCAAGTTCTGCTTAGTACATTTTACCCCACTAGTCTTCCCATGAGACACAAAGAAAAGCTCCCTCCCTGAGCTATACTCCTACCCACTCTGACCTAGCATACCCAACATCAGACACTAGCTTCCTTCTGTCTTGAGGCCACTATGGTTCACACAACTGATCATGTTCTCCTGTCTACTTTGGCTACTAGGAGCCCAGATCCAAACATGCCCACTTCTAGCAACTATACAGGACCTCTGAGCATGCATTCTTATACTAACTATACTCCTGGCTTCATCTTTCTCTACTAAACTTTTCCCTATACTTTCCATTTTCTCTTTTACTTTGTTCCATGTAACTCTAAAAGCCACCAAAACTCCTTCTGAAATGAAAAAGAACAAAAATCTTCAAAGCTCCATTGATTTGCTAAAAATAATGCCCTGCTTTCTTATTGCAAAGTGTTAGGATTCCAGAGCAACGATGACAGTCTATGTGGTCATTCATGAGCTCAACAGCAATAGGAATGGCTATGGCAGACTTTTCACAAAAATTCACAGTGGTTTCCTTCCCAGTGTGAATGCAGCTTTTCAAAGTGATTTGACAGCAACTCCCACCAAAACGGTGGAAGCTATTTCCCTACCCCTTGAATCTAGGTGGGTTTTGTGACTTGTTTGAGTAAATAGAATGCAGTGGAAGAAATGGTATGATGGTTCTGAGACTCAAGAGAACTTGAGAAGTTCCATTCTCTCTCTTAGAATCCCATCCAGCCATCGAGTGAACAGGCCCATGTTACCCTACTGGATAATGAAAGACATGTTACCCAGTTGTCCCTACTTCTCCAGTCAAGTCCCAAAAGCAGAGCCACCTAGCTAACTGGAAGCCAATGCGAGACTAAGTCAGTCCAAGACCAGAAGAACCACTTGGCTGAGCCTAGCCCTAGGTACTAATGCACAGAATCATAATCTAAATGTATGTTTGTTGTTTTAAACTACTCAGTTTGGGGAAATTTTGTAAGCAGTAAAAGCCAACTCATACAGTAGCTGAGAACATTCACAGGGCTGGAAAATAATTCAAAGGAAAATCATCATTTGAGAGTTGTGAATACGATATAGATATGAAATATAATCAATCTTTTTAGGACCATCATCTTGGAATCCATGACTCCATCACATATTGGAGCAAATCAAAGCAACTTATCCTCATGAAGAATGCAATTCACTCGAAGGAGGTAAAAAAAACAATCATTACCAACCAACATGCATCCAGTGCTAGCTGAGTGCAAGACGCTAACCACAACCCTCAGCATCATCCAGGGTTCACATTCCCCAGACCCTTCCATACTTCTGTGTTACTGCCTTTACAATTCACAAAGCTTGGATTTCAGACACGACAGATGTCAGGCAGAAACCTACTGCTAAAGGAGGATTCCTAGGACTAGAAATTCCAAAGCTGCCTGCATTTAACAAGACCCAGAGAGGACAGAACAGAGGTATAACGGAGTGCTCAGAGAACAGTTCTTGCACTGAGACCTGAATCCAGCTCCATTCTTTGCAAGGTTACTTACTGGGCTTGGACTTATGAAACCTAATTCACTTCTGGGGTTTCCACTTACCCTCTCAAAATGAGGAGTTCTTTTCAGTCTTAAAAGTTAGTAATTTTGGGACAAGAGGTTTATTAAGCACAGTATTTTTTTGAGCAAGTTACTTAACCTATCTGACCTTCATTATCCTAACGTTTAAAAATGGGTTTACTAAAATCTCCCCTACAGCACTGATCTGTATGTAAAGCACAAAGCACAGTCTTGACATTCAATAGTAGACACATAGTAGACAATAAACAGAAGCTAGTTGGAAAAACATTTGGCTTTTCAGTTAAGACCATGTATTTTCTGCTTAAATCCTACTGATAGTTCAGCATTGAGAATTCTTGAGTTTTCTACTACCAATAAGACCTTTTTATTGAGAGTACCTGTAAGTCAGGATATATTATTAATATTATTGGTAAGCCACAGAACTAAAAAAGCATAGAATATTAAAAGAAAAATAAAAAAAGAACGTACCTTAGCAAACCTCTAGTCTCAAATTTACTGATTTTTAAGACCACAAAGAACAAAGCTCCTCATTTTGCAAATGATGAAAATGAGGTTCAGTGAATAAGTGGAAACTCTAGAAGTGAGCCCAGTGTTTCCAAACCCCAAGTCTAATTCTCTTTCCACAATTCAGAACATTACCATCTTCACCCTAGGAACTTAATATTTGACCATGGTGATAACACACACACACACACACACACACACACACACACACAAATATCCCACATATATGTATCTCCTAAAGGAAATGTTCCCAAGTCATTTCTCATTCATCCTTTTGGCCAGATATCCAGATTAGCTTTTGTCACTGCCATATCATCAGGCCGGCTTCACTCAAGACCCACTTATTGTCTGCAAATGTTGCTATAATTAAATCCAAGTGGCCACTGTGAGTTATCATCACATACCCTCTCCAGCCATTAGTCAGATTTTCAGGGCTGCAGTTCTTTCTAAAGAGGTCACTTACTTCTCTTTCCCCTTGGCTATCCCAGCAGGTTTTTTCTTTCCATTTCTTGGGCAAGGAACTTTTAAGCCAAACTCATTTTCAGGCAATGGGCCAACCTTCCCATTTATCCCAGTGACCTTAGAGCAGCCAGAAAATCTCTCACCAGCATCGCTGCTGAGCTGAGGAGAGGAAGAGGGGGGCGAATCTCTGAAGCAGTATTTCTTCAGATGCTGAGCAGAGGACTGGGGGCTGTTTCTAATAGAATGCAGGACTGCTGTCACCATCCATACCACCAACATCAGATTCAGAAATGCCTTGTGTTTGTGTAGCATAGTACCATACTTCATCTCTCTGGATGTTTACAATAATCCCTCCAGCTAGGGTAAAGAAAACTGTAGAATCTTTGAGGGGGATGGGATCGTCAGAATCACCTGGTCCAAATACCTCACCTTATAAATGAGGTTTCCGAGACCCCAAGAGGGAAACTGACTAGGCCAAAGTCATTTAGTGAGTGAACGGCAGAATACATCTAGACTCAGTTCTCCCATCCGGAGGTCAGTTCAGGAAGCATCTCACTCTCTGCTCCTAGGATTCCTGGAGACTAATAAGCAACTATAATGGAATAGGTCTGGAGGCTGTCTTCTGAGAAACCACCTCACCACCATCTCTAGTCAACATGACTCACTTGGGTTTGACCATGCTTCCAGTCCCAGGGATAAGCACATGGCCCAAACCTGGATAATTAGAACACACCCTCCTGCTGGCCACAGTTACTGGTTTGCAGATAATTACATGATCTAAATAAGGCCAAGGAGAATTACCCCAGAATTTTTGTTAGAGCTTTCAGTAAAGAATCTGCCCTGTATTCTCCGGGATTATAAATTGTAAGGACTATATAAAAGCCTTGAGTGGTTAAAGGAGATCTTTGCCACTAGTTCAAAAAAACCTTCGTAGAATGAATCCAACAGAGTGACATAATTTGAGCACCTGGATTCAACCATGTCTGAAGACCTAGACTTTCCAATTACATGTGCCAATAAATTTTACCTTTTTAAGATAATCTGAGTTGTGCTGTCATTTGTGACCAAATGAATCCTGACTAATACACCAACTTTTCTCAATTACTTTCGATCATGAATGAAATTTTAAGACTCCCTTGATGCAACACAGCTTTTAACATAATCACTGGCAACATGAGCACCCCTTCCCCTCTCCACTTACACACCTATACCCAATGGACCCCCTAAATGGAATTGCTCCCTGAGTCTTCCATAGTACTTACCACATTAATAAATTATTACCAGGCACTACTTTTTGCATTATCTCTGACTATACTGCCATTAAATTCTGTAAAATCCACACCAGGAAAAAAATATATATAAATGAAACAAGAGGGCTTTTAGGACTCTGGTTTACCTAATGTGAAATGGCCCGATTGTGAGAAAGCAAGCACCCAGTCCATCATCCTATCGCCTTGGTGCACACCCACCTCCCATCCAAAGGGCAGTATTAATGATATACACTCAGGACAACCCATTTAAAACAAAGCCTGCTAAAAAGTCATGACAGCATTTTTGCATTTTTTCACTTACTACAAAGAGCTGTCCTGAAAAAAACAAAATACTACTATTAAAACCACCTCACCTGTCACATCAGCTAGGCGCTATGCAAAAGGCCCATCTTCTAGGTGATGGAAAAGATTCTTAGAGAAATTAATAAAGTTGCTTCAAGTGTCACCAAATGTTCACCATATGCTGTGGAATGGAAGGTGAAATCCCAACCAAACAAAGAGGAAGAGAATTGTGTACTGAAAAGACAAAGCATCCAGCGCCATCATTCCACTTGAATGAAAGTTTTACTAAGAGTTGGGATTTCTGGACACTAAGAAAGCAGAAGTTTGGCTATGGAAGCAAGTCAGGAAAAGCAACCCTCCATCCTACTACAAACATGCCTGTTTCTCTGTGTGCAGTGTGGTATCAAATGAGAATAAGCCCAAGAGCTGTTTTTCAAGTTTTGCATCAGAGCCAAAATTATGTTTGATGGGAAGGAAGGAAGGGTAAAAAAGAAAGGGTGGAAGGAAGGGTAAAAAAGAA
>NW_022589724.1:7699920-7714996 GCF_004348235.1 Phoca vitulina | reverse complement strand
TAAAAAAGAAAGGGTGGAAGGAAGGGTAAAAAAGAAAGGGTGGAAGGGTAAAAAAGAAAGGGTGGAAGGGTAAAAAAGAAAGGAAAGGTAAAAAAGAAAGGAAAGGTGAAAAAGAAAGGAAGGGTAAAAAAGAAAGGAAGGGTAAAAAAGGAAGGAAGGATAGATGGATATAGATATTGCTTAATTCCTTTTAGACCCAGATGATGCTCACCCTTTTACAATCACCTCTCTGAGAAAATTGGGCATGTGATGGGTTCTAGAAAAAATACATGTCTCTAACTTACGACAAATAGCATGCTTAGCCTCAAAATGCATTGCATGCAAATAAGAGTTTTAGTATCAGGCCCAGGTGCACATTGCAGGAAAACCAAGGAATGAAGAAGAGAGTACACAAATAATTCAGGAGTCCAAGTAGATAATCCACACCTACGTTTTAGGCTAACTCCACTCTGTTCAACTTGAGTCATGGGACTTTCATTCATTCTTTAAATACTTACTAAGTTCCTCCAAGGCCCTAATACTGGCCTAAGTGTTTGAGTACACAGTATGAACAAACCAGGCAGGGTCCCTATTTTCCTCATCATGCTTACTTTCTAAAGGAAAAGACACATATTAATAAACAAACATTAATGAGTATTGTTCCCATTGTCTATTACTGCAAAACAAGCTACTCCAAAGCATAAAGGCTTAAAGCATTAACTGCTGTATTCTATCTTGCAACACTGAGGGTCAGGAATTCAGGCAGGGTTCAGCTAGGCGGTTCTATCCCACATGGTGTCAATGGAGGTCACATGACCGTATTCAACTGGTATATACGATGAAGTCTGGAGGGTCCAAGGCAGCTCACTGACATGCCCTATGCCTTGGCAGGGGTGGCTGGAAGGCTGGGCTCAGCAGGGACAGTTGAGTAAGTGCCTCTATAAGGATGCCCTGGCATGGCATAATCAGGGCAATCAGGATTCCTGCTCAGTAGCTCGGGGCTCCCAGAAAGTACTCCTAGACACAGGAAGCAGAAGCCACCAGTTTATTAAGGTCTAAGCCTGGAAAATCCCACATCATCTGCCACGTTCTCCTGGCCCAGTAGTCCTAGAGCCTGCCCAGACTCAATGAAAGGTCACAGGGATCCCACTCTTCCTGATGGAAGAACTGGCAGCCATATTTAGTCCACCACAAATCTCTAATTCACAGGTGTGAAAAATACGAGGAAGGATGAGAACAGGGTGCCATGAGGAGGGACGGAGAGAATCGAACTTAGAGTGGGTGAGCAGGTAGCCATGGGCTCTCTCTAGCTCTGAGGCATCAGTGGTCATAAGCTATCAAGTGCAGCCCATCTTCCTCACACGATGTCCCATCTTCAACATGATCCTTCCCCCAGAAAAAGAAACCTGTCTTTATTTGCGGAAAAATTTTTCAATAAGACGTTTGGTGCATTTCTAACTCCCTGGAAGACAGGTACGTGCTTCAAAACTACTGAATTCCTTCTATCCTCTGAGGATTGAAAAAAATTATATTGCTGAGAATTTAATGATACAGAACAGCCAACTCCACTCTGAAATCAAATACAACATCTGTAACAGTACAAAATAATAAGCAATCAAGGAGAAAAATTTGTTACTAAATATGAATATCTGGAAAGAATTTGTCATCTGAACATACAGAACATTAGATACTACAGAATGGCCATAATTCACATTCATTCCTTATAAGGAAAGTAAATATTTTCACTTAAAATGTCCAGGTATTTATGTTTATCATAAAAATTACATAACTGGTCTTTGTGCCTATGTAATACAACCCATCTGCATACTCCACTTCCATTCACACAGTAAGCATCTCCTTTGTGCCAGGTCCTCTCATCACATACCATCTTCATAGATGAATTCTGCAAACCAAATTCCTTGTGTGATGGAGTCTATCCTCCCCTCCCCTCCCCTCCCCTACACTGCCACTGCCGAGTTCAAGACGGCTTCAGTCTTGCCTGGACTATTACAGCAACCTTCCTCCAGTCCTTTCTCTCTAGAACGTGCTCAAATGGCCCCCCAGAGGGATCTTTCTAAAGCCATCACCACAGGATAACATCCGAGCTCCGAAGTCTAATGGGCAAGGCCCTCCACAGGCAGGTTGTAATCACTCTCTCCAACCTTGTCTCTGACGCCACCCCCCCCCCCAGACACTCGCGGGTCCTAGGGTTCTGTAGTTTTGCCCACACTCGCCTCCTTTATCCTTTGCCAGCTTATCCTTCAAGCCTCATCTCAAAACTTGCCTCCTCTAGAGAATTTGCCCCAGGCTCCTGTTCTCAGCTCTGTCACAGCCTAATGACAGCATATTAAACTGTCCACTTTGTCTATTTCTGACCTCCAGCTCAGCCTAGGGCTGTATCTTCACCTTTTTATCTCCAGTGACTAGTGGGGCCTGGCCCGCCATCACCATTCGATAAACATTGTAGAATATCTCCTCCTTTAGACCCCGGATAACCTTCTAGAAGGTTGATTTTCTGGCTTGAGAAAATTTTCCGCTTTCTTGAAACATCCAAAAGCCGTGGTGCCAATAGGGATATAGAGAAAAATATATATATTTTTTTAAGTTCATTTCAACTTTTAAATTTTTTCCTAATAAGCAGAGGATTCTTTGTTACAGTCCTTTATTTGACTCTACATTGATATCTGATGTAATTTGCCTGTTTTTTAAGTTCCAAAGCTCAGTTGCCGGGAATTTGTTGGCCCAATCTAATCCCAGTACATTTGATCCACCACGCTGGCTTTTCAGAGTCCCCGAAAATGGCTCCTTCTACAGAGTTCAGTGGTCCCTGTGACACCAGAAACTGATCAAAGAAATGAGAGAGGAGTAGAGATGGCACAGTGAGCTCTCTAGAACTTTGCCATTTCCTAACACTGGGACCTCAAAGCAAGTGCATTTCTCCATACACCTCAGCTGCCCCATCTGGAAAATGGGGACTCACAGGAAGATAATCAGTGCCTCACAGCATTTAGCAAAGAAAGAAATGTTGAGCATTTAGCACAGCAAATAGCCACCCACCTTGCTCTCCTCCTCCATCCCCAGGTAAACATTACAGAAGCAAGCAGGTTCCCACAAGCAGGAGACACAGGACGGGCAGCCAGCTGGGCCCCGCCACTCAGTCCAGGTCCAGCCCACACGCAGGAACTCGCTTTCTCTGGCCTGCAGTTGCCTTTGCAGACTGGGATTCCTGGGGAGGAGCTCACACTCCTGAGGTGATGGAGGGGAGACTCCACAGACACCATATACTATTAAGTACCGGTTTCTCCATGGTTGGTCAGCCAGTCTGCAGGGTCACAAAAGGCAAACCACGTTCTCCCCACTGTCACAATAGCTGCCGGCAAGGAAATCCATCAGCCTCTCTTGTAAGTGCATCTGGAGGGACCCCTTTCCCCAGACGTCATCACCAGACCTGCTCCTTTACCACCACCCAAGAGTCTCCAAACACAGGGGAAACACTGGGTCCACCTAAATAAATTGCAGGCTGCATCCCAGAATAAGGAGTTAAAACCAAGTTGCTTCTATTAAGGTTGCTTCAGGGGAGCAGCAGTAGGGAAATTGGAAACAATCAGAGGTCAGGAATTGGAGGGAATTTAAAGATCATCTGGAGAGAAATGACGACTTGCTCAAGGTCATACAGCAAGCTAATGACGGAGATGGGAGTAGAGACCAGTGTTCTTGAAGCCAACTCCAATATTTTTGCCCAACAGGGCACGGAGAAGATGATGATGATTGGATACACTTTGGTATTTAGTGAGGGGAGGCATTTTAAGAGCAGAAGGACTACTGAAGTATGCATTGATTTTTGCATCAAAGGCTTGGCTAGTGCCAACCTTGCACCAGGCACGGAGGTAACAGCAAAGAACGGGATAGATAGGCTGCTCACAAATGGCTTACAGTCTGAGTAGGATGAGGGGCAAGATAACAAGCAAATGCACCAAGTAATTACCATTTGTGACAGGAGCCATGAAGGAAGCAAAGAGGGCACTGTGGTGGCAAATAACACAGTGGAGGGAGTTTTTTTGTTGTTTTTTTTTAAATAAGGTGGTCAAAGAAGGTCTCATAGGAGAACTGGCCTTTAAACCAAGACCTACACGGCAAAACCCCAGCCACATGAAGAGCCAGTAGAAGAATATACTAAGGGGAGAAAAAGAGTAAGAAGCAGGAAAAAGCTCTGCTCTTTTCTAGAAATAGTCTGTGGGGGCGTGGAGCATGAAGAGCAAAGCAGAGAGTGTAGGAGAGGGGACGAGCAGGGAAGGCTGGTGTCTTAAGCCAAGGTAGGAAATTCAAATTTTACCCTAGGCACAAGAGCAAATCTACAGAGAATCCAAGCAGAGGAGAGACACATTGTATCTTCATTTCTTGGAAGCTGCTGTTCTGCACCATGCCAGGTGAGCAAGCACAGAAGCAGGGAGCTCACTTGGAAACCAGGGAAGGGGAGTGGGAGAGCGGATGGCCCTGGGCTCTAGTGAGGACCCTGGTGAACAGAAAAAAAAAAAAAAACATGGATTCGGAAGTAGAATGGAAAAAAATGGTCAGTGGATTAGATTTAACTGGAAGGAAAAAGGTGGTCTTTTATCTAGGTTTGTCACTTAAGATACTGGCTGGCCACCCTAGAATTTAGAGAAATTTCTAAAGACGTAGAGTGAATGTGAGGTGATGAGTAACAAACTCTGGCTGAATCCAGGTAATCTGAAGAAAGTTGGTAGACCTCTCTAGGCCTTGGTTTTCTTATACAAAAATGGGATAATGACACCCACACTGTCCAATGATCAAAGGGATTTAGGGAGTACAGTGCCTGACACATATCAGTTCTCCATAAATGTTAGTTTCACTCTTCCAAAAATAACAAATCTCATTTGGGAACAGATATGGTCCTCTGAAGGGGTTTTTTTGGGGGCGGGGTTAACTTAGTCCACTATAAGACAGAAAGCTTTTTAAATATTCTAAATAAGTATTTTCTAATACAAATTCCTAGCACACATTATTTTATTAGGAAAACCTATAAAGCCTTTCAGAAGATCTACTTTTCATTTCTTTGTTGTTGTTTGACTCTCAAAGTTAATTTCAGTTTGGTTTCATTGTAATTTAATCTAGAGAAAAATCTTCAAATTCTTCAAAGTTATTGCCTCAAAGTTATGTCAACTTGATAAAATGAACTAAGGGACAACTATGGATTTCTCAACCACCCATTACATCAAGTTTCAATTCTAGGTCCAAACAGTATTTCCGAAGTGACTGAGTCAACGGAAAGAAAAAAAAAATGCCCCATTTTGTGGATTCCTGGAGAGGAACCACTCCGGAGGCACAGTGGAACTCAAGAGGGTAGGTATTACAATTTGCATCCACTGAATCCTGCCGGAATCCAAATTCGGCATCTTTTCTCCACCAAACTGTAGAAGAGCAGGAAGCAGCTCTGGGGCTCCAGCTGAGACTCTAAGACAGGACGCACCCGGTCTCTCATACCAAACAAATGCTTTCAATGCGGAGACACGGAGATTGAGTATTTCAAGCATCAATAGGACTGTTCTGCTATCACCTAAGATCTTCCCCCAACACATATAAACATGTATGTACAACATGCATAAACTTGTAGATAAAGGCTTAGCCCTGTGATTTTTGTTGGGTTGTTTGCTCAACAAATTTGAAGAGCCAAATTCATATAAAAAGAGAGGGTAATCATTGTGATTTCTAGCCTAACACATTCATTGGAGAATCACACTTACACCTTAGGGAGAAAAAATTATTTTTCCCTCAAGACAAGTCATTTGGAGACTATCATAAAGGTTTGTTTCAATTCTTACTCAATTTCTTATTCAATTTTCCAAAATAAAAGTAAAATGTATATGCAACTTCTGGGGAGCTATGCAGTGCAAAACAGGGGTGTCCCCACAAAACCACATCCACATACTAGCTCTACTACTAAGCATGCACTCCTATGAAAAAGATGAACAATACCCAACTACTGATAACCAAAGAACTTGCTATTCTAATAGAGGGTAGTAGTATAATATGTTTCTAAGGCTAAATATCTCCTCTCACCGAGACTGTCATTTAAATTCCTGCCTAGCAAAGGGATTTTTATGGAAGGTTAATGCCTCCTATAACATTTATCCTGGATGGTGGAGCTTTTCGCATAATTTTCTGGGCTTTATTCCTGCAGTGTTATAGAACCTTATCTTCCCTCTAATAGCTTGCCAGTAAAGAGCCAGTGCATATAAAGGCAGTCGTTATTTCTCAGTTCAAGCCCTGATTTAATGAAATTCCAAATCTCTAGTAAAAGGAGGCTTGGGGTTAAGCCAGGAGGGAAAAAAGGGCAGGCCAACGGCAAGCTGTTATGGCCCTGCCTGGGTCTGACTTATGGAAGGTTACCCAGGACAGAGCTCTGGCCAGTGGAGGCTGCCTGAGGCTGCAAGGAAGGGCATTAGTCAGGCCAGTGGACTAAGTCAAGGACCACATCACTGCTTTCTTTGAAGGGATCTTCAGCTGGGGGAAGACTTTCCAAATACTCCCCATTTGCCTTTGAACTTATTTGCCTTTTCATCATTTTCCTAATCCTTTTCATTATTTTGACATTTACTCGAGACCCTGGCATTGCAGTAAAACATTTCCTTCCCCGTTACTTCTCTACCTTTCCTTCCTCATCCGTAAGTGAGCCAACACTGATAATGATCATAACAGACTGTATTTTCCAAAAATGGCCACGGCAGTATTTCTGGTCCTACCTGCCCTTCTGGGCCTTGCCACTTCCCATCGAGAGGTAGAGTCTGTTTCGCCTCTCCTTTATACTAGACTTTGAGACCACCTTGTTGAATATAATGCATGAAGTACCTGACTTCTGGGGCAAGGCAATGATAAGCAATAGAACTCTTGGCTGGTGGGCGCCTGGGTGGCTCAGTCATTGAGCGCCTGCCTTCGGCTCAGGTCATGATCCCAGGGTCCTGGGATCGAGCCCCACATCGGGCTTCCTGCTCAGGGGGGAGCCTGCTTCTCCCTCTCCCACTCCCCCTGCTTGTGTTCCCTCTCCTGCTGTCTCTCTCTGTCAAATAAATAAATAAAAATCTTTAAAAAAAAAAAAAAGAACTCTTGACTGGTTCTTTAGAACCCAGCCACCATGCTGTGAGAAAGCCAAAACCAGTCTACATTGACAGATGACACGGAGAGGACTAAGGCACCTAGTTGACAGCCAACCTCAACCAGCAGACATGGGAGAAAATGGGCCTTAAGACGGTTCCAGCCCTCAGCCTTCAAGTCTTCCAACTGGGGTCTCACATGTCATGGAGCAGAGATAAGTCAACTCTACTCTTCCCTGTCCAAATTCCTGACCCATGGAACGGTGAGTGTAATAAGAGTTATTTTATGCCATTCTGGAGTAATTTCTTTCACAGCGATAGTTAATGTAGCATTGATGCACTATAACCATATCCTCTGTAAGAAATTTAAAATATTTGCTGCAGAGACCTCTTGCTCTCCAGCAAAGGCTCCTTGGGTACAGTGGTCCCTTGGGCCAATCCCTAGCCATTCAAGGGCAGCAGTGAGACACTGGGAGAGGCAAGGTCTCTGGAGACCCCACGCATAGCTCCTTTCTTGTGGCCTCAGCTAAGTTACTTAACCTGAATTTTACCAGCTCATCCATAAAACAGGGATAACGTCTACCTTGGAAAAAAAAATAATGTCTATCTCGGGAAACAAGGCATGTGAAGCTCTTTTGCACAGTGGGACCTCCATAACCCCCAGTGCATGCCTCCTCCAGGAGGTCTGTACCAGTGCAGAACTACTTGCTCTCTGCCCCTCCACATCACTCCTTTGGATTCCATCTAGCAAAGCTTCCAGGAGTCAACAGAACACGTTAGAAGGCCCATTGCCTGGGGCTCAGACACTGCTGGCCATTGTTAAGAGATACCCATTCCCCATCATATCTTTGTGCACTCGGGTTATAGATGCCCACGTGTACTTTTTATCTACAAATCCACATAGGAGCAGAGGAACCTCATGAGGAGAGGAAATAAAACTGACTTTCTTGCCCCCTACCTATTGATGTTTGAGGATTTAAAACATTTTTCTCTGACAGAGTGGCAGCAAAGTAGGAAAATACAAGAGACCCCTAAAAGGGAATTCATTGTAAGGGAAATGGAGTCGGAATTGGCAAATGAGACACAATACTAGATTAAAGGAAATAATTCTAGGCACAACAGGTAGGAAGTTGAACCCCTCACAGACCCATCGAACTGGAGCCAGAAGTAGATTTGTAGGAAAAGTAGCTGCATCGTGACGTATACTCCTATAGGGTTGTACCACGGGGAGCACAGGTAGTTTCGCTCTAGAACTGTGCTGTCTCATACAGTAGCTACTAGCCCTATGTGGCTACTGAACACTTAAAACGTGGCTAGTCCAACTGGAGATGTTAGCACAAAATATACACCAGGTTTCAAGGACTTCCCATGAAAAAAAATATCAATTATTTCATTAATAATTTCATATACATTACATGTTGAAATAATATTTAGGTATATTGAGTCAAATAACATGTTGAAATTCATTTCATCTATTTATATTTTTTTAATGTGTCTGCTAGAAAATTTAAATCATATATGTGGCCCACACTATATTTCCACTGGACAGTGCCACACTGGAACATCCTTGCCTAGGATACAGGGCATTGGAAAACCAAGTTGGCTTGAGCAAATCTGTAGATACATATTTGCAATGGGATAACAAACAAGTCCTAGAATTTTTGGGGTCCGGGAAGGGATTCATCAGACCCCCCTGTGGAGAATCACCAAGGCTCAGCGCTGCTCTCATCAACAGCGACCCTCCTGCACTAGCCACATGCTGCTGGACACACCCAGGGCACACAGGGCAGCCTGGAGAGCACTGGCGGAGGAACCGCACCTCCAGGAATGCATCTTGGGCTCTGCTCTCCCTTTCCAGGCAGGACACAGAGGCGGGCCTCGAGGAGAACCAAGGACTCATGAACCTGGGGATTCTCAAGAATAGTGGGGGGAAAAGAAGCCTCAGAAAAGGCAAGAGTTCCAGCTAGGAGACTGAACTGAACCCCAGACCACGTTAACTTGGTGTTAAAAGTCACACAGCTTTATTTATAGTCCTGGATTATCAAAGCCTCCTCATTTTGGTTACATGTACGGTTCCCTTCTGCTTACGTATTCATTCCACATAATAACAATAGTTACCACTGAATGGTGCGGTTATACATTCGACACATATGTTGAATCATCTCTAAACCCCTAAAACATAGGCATTATTATCTACATCTTACAAATAACAAAACTGAGGCGTGGAGCTGTTAAATCTTGCTCAAATTTTAGTAAATGACAGAATGTGGATTCAAACGAAGAGGTCTCATTCCAAATCTCACAGTCTGTAGTTTTCAGGAGCCACAGAATTCTAACCAACAAAACAAATGTGCTATAATTTATTTGCATTGATTAAATATGTACTTAAACTTGTATGTGTACTCCTTTGCAAAGATTCGATGATGCTAAAATAGATCATGCCACAGATAGAAAGCTAGGACTAGGTTTCCACTTTTCACACTGAACACTCTGACCCTCAGTTTCCTCTCCTATAATATTGCATTAGAGGACAACAGGAGAGTGATGGATTCACTTCTTGGTTCTGTGCCTACACTAGATCCTATGGCCCTTGGACATACAGAGTCTTATCAAGCTTAAATGGTCTTTTTATTCAAAAGTCATGTAGCAGACATAGTTTCTCTTACGTGGTTTAGCCTTTATTGTGAAGGCAGCAGAGATCACTTTTAAACTGGGCATGAGATAATCAGATTTGCATTTTAGAAAGATCCCTGTGGGGTACTCTCACACACACTGGTGGGAGTGTAAATTGATACAATCCTTTTGGAAAGCAATTTGGCAAAGTGTACTAAGAGCTCTCAAATGTTTGACACAGTAATATCACTTTTGTGACTACTCTGAGGAAATAATCCTAAAACCAGAAAAAGCTTTATGCACAAAGCATTATTCATAATGGCAGAAAAATGGCAAGGGCCTCACTACCCAACAATAGGGGAATGGTCACACAAGGTTAGCACATCAACTGGGTGGCACATTACTCCGCCATCTAAATTATATTCATGACAAGTTACCAGTAACATCAAAAAATGATAATTTACTAATGTTAATATTAGCAACACATCTTGTGGTAGATTATAAAAATGGCCACAAATCCTTCTGCCTAGGTCCATGCCCTTACAATAGGATGCTGCAGAATCTCTTGTCAAGAGGTAGAATCAATTTCTCCATCCCTTGAAGTGTGAGCTGACCCTGTGACTTGCTTTGGCCAAAGAAATATTAGTAAATGAGATGTAACCAGAAGCTTGAAAAGCACTTATGCACTGGCACTTCCTTCTTGCTTGCTTGGAAGTCTTCCATCACCATATGAAGAACCTAGGGATAACCTGCTAGATGAGGAGAGATACACTGACGCAGTCCCTCCTGTGGCCCCACATGGCAGCCAGCGAAACCCAGAAGCAGAGTCATCTAACTAAGTGGCAGCAAAACACAGATGCACGACTAAGGCCAGCCAATACGAGCAAAAGAACCACACAGCTGAGCCTGGCCCAAATCACTCCCCCAGAGATTTAGGAGCTCAATCAATGGTTGTTACTTTAAGCTGCTAAATTTTGAGACCATTTGTTACACATCAAAAGTTCACTGATACAATATTGATCATTTTCAAAGCTAGGGATTGAGTATATAGGGGCCAGTGTTCATTACAATATTCTCTGCTTTTGTGTATGTTTCATACATTCCATAATAAAAAAAATTTCAATACATATACACATTTAAGCTAGAGGAAAAGTAAATGTTAAGTAAAGCATTTGAATGCAAATATATACATGCATACAGTTTGATCCTAACTATACAAAAGAAATTTTCCATAGTAAAATACTAGGAAAAAAATATACCATTGGTTGCCTCTGGATGCTGAGACCATTGATTTTTTTTAGCTTGTATTTTCTGAAGTTTCTATAATAAGCCTGATTTACTTTATTCTGAAAATAAATATTTATAACTTTATTCATTTCATCTCACATCCCCCAACAAGTTTTTTTTTTTCTTTCCAGAGAATACATGGAGAAACAATTGGAGGGGTGAGAAACTAAAGGCAGAGAGACAAATTCAGAGGAAGTTAAAATAGTCAAAGGGAAAAGTTACCAGGGACCAAAATCAAGGCACCAACAATAGAGCAGGAAAGGAGGGTACAGACAGGGGCAGAGAGATTGAAAGAGAATCCATAATGTGAGACATCACCTTGCACTGGAAGGACATTTAACCTGGACCATGGATGGGTTTTGGGGGGACCCAAGAACCCAATCTTAAAATGCACTCAAATTTAGATTTAAGTATGTAAACACATCTCTCAAGACAGAAAATCCACAGGTTTCATCAGATTCTCAAATGGTAAATGTGATCCCCAAAGCTGAAGACCCATTAAGCCTTGTCTCTCTGTAGACAGGGAAGAATTCAGTTTGGTCTTTAAACTCTACTCAAATCTGACCAGTCATAAGACAACCTGAATAGGACGTTGAAATGATCAGAGCACAGTCAGGGACTTTGGTCCCCGAAGCGTGACCTACTTATGTGCATGATGGCCCAGGCAATGTCAACCTTCTGAGCCCATAACTCATCACATGCACTTTCCCACTGCCCCTTAGAAGCTGGGTTCCACTGCAGAGAAAGCTAACTCCTGTGCAACATCATTTCCAGGTATCAGAGCCATGGGTCCACCTGGGAACTCTGGCCTCCTGGAGACACATGCAAAACCAGTTTTTCTAAGTCGTAGGCTCAAACAGAGTACAGCACAGCCTGGTCCCGGCCTCACCTCCAACCTCCACACCCTCCCACCTTCTTGTTCCCCTTCACCCTAGCCTACGTTAAGTTCCCAGAAATCTGTGCTTCCTCCTACCATAAGAGCTTTGCATATGCTGTTGCCCTCTGTTCCACTCCCCTCCAACTAGTGAATTTATCCTTCAGATCTTAACCTTAATCACTATTTCCCAGGCCAAGGAAATGCTCCTGATAAAAGCTCTCAGGGCACTCAGCACAGATGGAAATGTTGTATTTCTTTTTGTGATGATTGAATTAACTCCTGCCTCCTCCACCAATAAGAATTATAAAAGCCAACGTCATTGGAATGTTCACTGTGTGCCAGACCCTATAGGAATCCCATGATATACATAATTTTTTTTTTTTTACTAGCATAACAATCCTGTGAGGAAAATGAAGGATAGAAGAGAAACAACTGGACTGGGATTCCCCAACAAATAAGAAGCAGTGTTGGGATATAATCCCAGACAACCAGCAGCTAGAATCCACACTGACCTGGAGCTCAGGTCTTTTCACTGATTTATCCCCACGCTCAGCACAAGGTCAAGTGCTTAATAGGGACTCCAGTAGTGGTGACTAAACTGACTGGGCTTGCCCAGCCTTGAACTGCACTGAACAAATCCAGACCTGGGGACAACCTTACAAATCACCTTCACCAACTCCCACAGAAGAGGAACGGGAGACCCAGAGAGAGAAGGTGGTTTTCTTAAGGCCACACAGAACCAGGACTAGAAGCCAGATCTCCTAACACACCCCAGTGCTTTTTCTACCTCATTAAATGAAAACTTCAAATTAAAAATAAGTATAAAATACTTAATAAGTATTAAACCAATAAAGAAGTATTACACTCCCTATCCCAGTCCCAACTTTGCTGCAGAATCAGAAGGTAAGAGAGATGGGTGGGTAAGCAAAGAAAACAATTTCTTTAGTAATTTGTATTTGGAGAAAAGTACAAGGATTATAGACAATTGCTATTCATGTAAATAGCTCCCTAAAAAATGATTTTTTGTCCCCCCCTCAATTTACTAGTGTTGAGCATTTTTTTTTAACTCAAAATAACATTGATTTAGCAAGTCTGTGTCTTAAACTTACAATTATTTCAATGTGATCATCTGTTGTCAATTACTTTTGTTAGCTCAATAGCAACTTAACTTGTGCGGATCTTGATTTATGCAGAGGTGCACCATAATGGGGGTCTCTATAGGCCCATAGTGATGCAGTCTTGGCCATCAGAAAGCCCCTCATCAGGGCTGGGAAGGCTCTTTGGATGTCACTTTACCTGGAATAGGGGAGGTTTTGAGATTGGGGAAAAGGACAGGTGGGTTCTGCCTTCTTTGTAGAGCCTCATTTCTGTTCTTGTAAAGTCTCAATTTGTAAAACAAGTACAGTGGTTTTTAATTCCTCAAAGAATTGGGTTGCAGCCAGAAAAATACCAAGACACTGACCCAGCCATCCAATCACATTATCCTCAACTTGCTTCTTTACATCAGGGAGATCCTCAGCTAAGATGGAAGTCAAAAGATTACTATTTTCAGTGATTCCAAGGGGCACCTGCACCCCAATGTTTAGAGCCACCATGTCCACAATAGCCACACTATGGAAAGAGCCTAGGTGCCCATTGACAGATGAATGGATAAAGAAGAGGTGGTATATATACATGATGGAATATTACTCAGCCATCAAAAAGAATGAAATCTTGCCATTTGCAATGACGTGGATGGAACTAGAGGGTATTATGCTGAGCGAAATAAGTCAGAGAAAGACAAATACCATATGATTTCACTCATATGTGGAATTTATGAAACAAAACAGAGGGACATAGGGGAAGAGAAGGAAAAATAAAATAAGATAAAAACAGAGAGCGGGGCAAATCATAAGAGATTCTTAACTACAGGAAACAAACTGAGGGTTGCTGGAGGGGAGGTGGGGGGGATGGGGTAATTGGGTGATAGGCATTAAGGAGGGCACTTGAAGTAATGAGCACTGGGTGTTATATGCAACTGATGAATCACTAACTTCTACCCCTGAAACTAATAATACACTATACGTTAACTAAATTGAATTTAAGTTAAAAATTAAAAAAAAAAAAAAATCTTATTTTCTAGGGGCACCTGGCTGGCTAACTAGGTTGAGCATGCTCTTGATCTCACAGCCGTGAGTTCAAGCCCCACACTGGGCATAGAGTTTACTTTAAAAAAAGAGAGCAAGAGAGATTCTTATGTTCTAGATTTAGAGCTGTGTTTCTTTGGAATGTTTTAATAAATCCTTCCACAATGCCTTCAGAATGTTTTCTTTCCCGGGGGGTACATAGTTTCATTTTAGCTTAGGGGAGAAGGCTTTTTTTAAGAGTTCCTATCAGGCTCTGAATACCAACTTCCAATTTGGTTAACTTCTGACCACAGACATACCTTTTAAAAAATCCTTTCAACCATCTCGCCAGGTTTCAGCTGGACAAGCAGTAACTATTCCTGGCAGTACTGAACAACCCCATGGACACAACAGGGCTCCTCAAAAAGGGGAAGATTCTACCCTCCCAAGATCCAGAGCCATTTTCCAAGATAACCAAAAGAAAGACGCAATTACCCTGAGAGCAGGAAACAATTATCAGAACCCAAGCCGCAAAGGGAGCGCAACTCACATTTCTGTCCAGCCATATTTTTGAGGGCCCCCCCACTGCCCCACGGTTGACAAACCAAGTTCTCCGGAAACAAAACCAGACCAACGAGAGGTAACCGCTGTCCCTAAGAGAAAGGATGGGTAACCACCGTTCCCTCCGGCCAATCTGAATTTGCAATCTGAAGGGATGCCGCGAAATCTTACCTTCCTCTCTGGACCACGCACCGCAGAGAGCGGACCTTGGTGAGAAGCCTCCCCCTGCTCCCGCTTCTTCGGGTTTCCGAGGATGCCAGCTGCAGGTCCCATCCTAGTCACCAGAAACCGCAGAAGAGGAAGAATGATTTCCACCCTCGTATAGGGAATGCTTGGCTGAAGCCCCCTTCTCTCTCTAGAGCACCTTTTAAATAGATAAGCTTAATGAGGTTAAAAGTTCTCCACTGTGGAATGCAAGCTGGTGCAGCCACTCTGGAAAACAGTATGGACGTTCCTCAAAAAGTTGAAAATAGAGCTACCATGTGATCCAGCAATTGCACTACTGGGTATTTACCCCAAAGATACAAAAGTAGGGACCCGAAAGG
>NW_022589724.1:7618473-7699520 GCF_004348235.1 Phoca vitulina | reverse complement strand
TGGGGATTAACATAACAATAAAAAAAATTAAAAAAAAAAAAAAAGTTCTCCACTGTGGCTACTTGCTCAGCCTTAAAACAAAAATTTTTCACCTGAGGCCTCACGTTGGCCCTCCTGCAGATGAAGACGGACGCACGGCCGGACCCAAACCCCGTCGGACCTGGACTCGAACCAGTTTCTAAACTGGAACCAGTCCGAAGCCAGTCGGGTCAGGTTTCCAAGTCCCCCCACCCCGCACACACACACACACCCCACTCCTACCCCTACCCCTACCCCCACGCCACCCCCCGTCTGGTCTGGTTTCTACCTCAGACCCAATCCAACCCCAGACCGGTTCCGTTTCTAAATTGAATCCAGTCCGGCTTTTGAGTCCGACCCAGTCCCATGGAACGTTTTCAGACGCAGGCCTGAAAAAGCACTGTTCAAGTCTGAAAAGGAGCAAAGCTGTAGAGCAGACGAGGCCCTGGCGCTTACCCACCACCTCCAGGGGCCTCCGGAAAGAGCGGCCCCAACAGGCGCCCCGCTCCTGGGCGCGGGGGTCTCCCGTGGGTTCTTCTGACACCAGGAGTGTTAAAAAGATAAACTGAGGCCTATTAAAAATGTTAAGAGTTTATTTGAGCAAAACCGATTGTGAGCGGGCAGCGCTCCACCAATAAGGAGCTTGGGAAGAGATTCTTAGAAAAGTAGAAGCAAAGTAAGGAAACTATTGATTGGCTACAGCTTAGAGCCCAATTGGCTGTTTTCCGCTGGTTGTCCTTAGCATTTCCACTTCCTAACCTTGAGGCATTTAGGGGCTTAGATTTTGGTTTGCTTAGGTAGGCTGCCCACAGCACGAGAGACACATCAGTCTACTGGCTTCCTCGTTTAATTAATGTAATACTGTTAGAATGATATACTTACCCACTTCAGCAGGTGAGGATACTAAAAGCCCAAAGAGGAGAGTGATTTGCCCAAGGTAACACAGCAAGCCCCAGGTTGCCTGAATCAGACTTAGAACTCCACGCGAAATACGCCCGAGTGTCAGCAACATGATCACTTTTCACAAGCCAGGAGGCTAATGCAGAAGGACATGGTGACATGCTAGTGAGCTACAGAGAATCCAGGTCAGAGACCGAATTAGATCCAAGAGCTGCTGCCTCCCATAGGGCCTCGTAGGACCACCACAAACACTGCAAGAAGGCTTCTGTCCTTTATTCTGGCATTGCCTCTGCCACCAGCAATGACATTGAAGCTCAACCTTGGCTTATTTTGATGCTCCGGATTTTTTAAATGCCTTCTCCCTGAAAAGAGCTGTGGAAAAAGTTCATTGTGTGCTCTTTGGAAAGCCTCTGCACCCAGAATAGATGCCTTCATGGTTAGATGTCACCAACAAAGCCCACTGCCTCCTAATAAAAGAAAACAATTATAAGGTCTCTTCAAAATGTTCAAGAAGTAAATGACACATGTTTTGAGAAGAGCATGGGTAAGCAGGAATGGGTCTAGAGGAACTCACCAAACTGAGACAAAGGAATGTTTGGCATGGAATAGAAAAAAAGGGAAACTGGACTGATAGAAAGGCTGCCTCAAATATTCAAAGGGCTGTCATGTAAAAGAGAGGCAAGGTATATTTCAGGCGTTTCCAGGGTACAGAAGAGTAACAACCAAGCCTGCCAATGATGGGACAGGTGGGGCAGGAGGGTACAAGGGGTTAAGAACACAGGCTTATAAATCCTTTCTCCGCAACATATACAGCCTCAGTTTCCCCATCTGTAAAATGGTGGTGGCAGTAACAGTACCAATCTCATAAGGTTGTCGTGAGCATTAAATAAGATCATGAATCTTAGGGGCTTATCACAAAGCCTGACACACGGTGTCTTCCATATGATGTCATCCGTTGTCCCTACTGTTCAGAGGAAGTAAGTTCTTTGTCCTTGGACGTATTCAAGTAGCAACTGGCGATCAACAAGCCATGAAGCTGTGTTGGGAAAGAGATTCCTGCATTAGACAAAGGATCAGATTAGGTGACCTTAAATTTCCTTCCATTCTTGGCTTTCAAATTCTTTGCTTCACTGAAACTGAGGTTAATGTGAAATCCTCTATTGGACTACCCTTGCAGGCTCCAGCTTTGGGGCTTTGTTTTTCCACCTTTGTACTTGCAAATCCTTGCTGTGGAGCAGAATCTGGAGAGCGAGTCTTGAAGTGCACAACCCAGGAAGGAAAGCTTCTTTTGCTTGTTGGCTGCATTCTTGGAATTCCCAAGATTCCAGTCCCTTTTCCTCCTCACATTGTAAACATTAGGTTCTTGTGGGGAGGACAAAAAGGTCACTTTCCAACAGCCTTTGCTCCCAGGCTCTGATCTGAATAATTCAACTCATCCTTGGAGAGAGCACCAGGCTCTGGGATGATCTCAAGCCACTGGACAGGCACGGTGCTGATTTAGGCTAACAAGGGGTCATTGTCTGAGCACAAGAATGGCATCCTTGCTTCTTGGTGAGCAGAACCAGGTATGGGAAGATAGAACAAGTCCAAATGACTCATCATCGCAACTTAACCGGCGGCAGTCAAGTGCCTTCCCAAATTCCCTTTTTTAGCAGGACCAAACCCTTGAGGAGGAGGAGGCATTTATTGGGGATTGCTACAAATTCGGCTTTCCTGCCACTGCATTTATAACCACCATATAAAGTAACGCCCACAACACAGGGAAGATAAGCTCTTTAAAGAAAATATAAAAGCATTAGCTTGGCAATTCACCCAAACCTCATCGTGCACCATAGACATTTTTGAAGTTTAACAAAGAAAAGCACATCATTAAAGAATACTGCTCTATCACCATTCTTATGCAAATCCTTCCAGATAGTTGGGTGGAAAATTCCATCTAACACACAGTAAGAAATAAGTGTTGCAGGGTAGAAATTTCAGCTATACTGAGTGCATCTATCACTTGTATAATCCAAACTACTGTATGTGCACTGACTACAGAATTAGTATTGATCCATTCACCATGTAAACATCAAGTACTTTCTATTATTACTTGAAATAGCATGCTATCACAATTTCTATTTCCTCCTTCTATCTTAAATAGAAGTATTGCACATTAGCCCTTTCCTTCATGTACTTTTTTGCACAGCTATCTAACTACAGTGTTCAGTGTGGTGCTGAGTTTCCTGCAGACATCTGCAGTATTAACATTAAAGCACTTTATTTTCAAGTCATCTCTGATGGAAGACAGTACAACTTTCATTTACCCAAGAAACCTGTTACCAGAGCTTCTCTTAGAAACAAGCACATTCTCCTCTCTCTCTCTCTCTCTCTCTCTCTCTCTCTCTCACACACACACACACACACACATCATCCTTTGTTTGCTACTCATCCCCATGCTGAGATCACCACCATCAGTATGTACCTCCAGCCCCACCCCCCAAGAGGACAGGATCACCAGGTCTCTGGAGCCCTGAGGTAGTGGGAAAATATTTGCCAAGGCTGAGAATGGTATTCGATTTCAGGATGACTTGCTATGGAAGCTCAAGATTTGACTCTGGGTTGCATCGTTCAAATGTCTGGATGCATAAAGAAAAATTACTTTGGAGAATCAGTTCTGATGTTTGAAAGCATATAAAAACATATCAAGGGGTGAGCCTTCTCTTTTCCCTTTCCTGCATACCACAGCATGACAGCAGGAGGAAATTTGGACTGGGTCCTGGACCCTGGAGGGTCAGTTTTCACTCAAATAGCTCGGAGCCACACGTGGCATAAATTCGTGTCCTCCGGTGCCTGGGGCATTCCCTGGGTACTGCAAGCATCCTGACCCAGTGCACAATGCTTCTTGTTACCTTTGCCATGAGGGGAATGACACACACTGCGTGTGACTTAACTCGATTTCCAGTGTCTTCAGAGCCCAGCAAGCAGCCCTAGTCAGGACACATACAATTTCATTTCTGTCAGTGGGAATCTATACATTGCAACCATCACCTGCCACAGAGCCAACTTTGACGAACGCATGTAATACCCCTTTAGCACGATCCAAGTTGGACAACACCGTTGTTCTCTTTTACCAACATGTGAAACCTGCAAATTTTCTCCTGAAAAAAACAAAAGCTGTGGCTTCGTTTAATGGAGAGAAAATATCCAGAACCAGCTGAGCACTATTCAGCCACCGGCCTCATGTCCAAACTCCTCTCAACTAATCTAAAAAGTAATAATAATTAACTAATTAATTGAAATTCTTCTTAGTAAATGGCAGCTTTGTTGCCAAAGTCAACGGATGTAAACTCAAACAGATGAAATTGTGAAATTGGATGGTGTGTGTTAAATATTCAGAGTGTGAGGACATTATAAAGGAACTGTGCACCTACTCTGCCTCTCATAAATCTCCATCTTTATTTCTTAACACCAACTATTCAGTCTCTTGAATGCCGAACTGTGTTCAGAGCAACAGAGTTTTATTCACCGCCCTACGAAGTACCCCTTCCAGAAGTGGGACCAGATTTAAGATATGCACATGTGCACTCTCTCTCTTATGTATAATCATTTGAAGTGAACTGTAAAACCTCACAATAGTGAGTGGGTCAGGTTGCTCCAACAATAATCATGTTAACGTTTGGGGAAAATAAAATTAATTAATTAATTAATTAACGGAGTGGTTAAAAGAAAAGCAGTATCCTAGCAACCACTGTTGGTTGCCTCTCCATTCCTTCTTCCTTGTTAACAACACCCTCTCTGATTTTGACCAGGTAACCACCCCTCTAGAGAAGGTGACCCTCTCCACTTCTCAGGGTAAAATCGTGAACAGGCAGTCACTGCTTGAACTAATCCCATTCTCTCGGCAGTGACTGGTCCAGGAGCAGACATGGGCCTCACCTCTGACAAACAAGACACGAGGGAATCGGGCTGGGGCCTTCAAGAGAAGGTTTCTTCACTCTTAAAAAAGAGGTTTGAGGGAGAGTCCACCAGCAGTAAAAGCACTGTGCAGTGCTGGATCTGCACATGACCCCTGAACCCCAACAGTCATATTATGCAAGAGGCAAAAAGTCATCGTCCTTGTTGAGCTGCTGAGTTAAGCAAGCCTAAAGCAGCCCTACCTTGGGCTTCTTATTTTAAAAAAAAGATACAATAGTCCCCCCAGCCCTTATCAGAAGGGGATTTCAAGACCCCTGGTGGATACCTGAAACTGTGGATAGATAGTACCAAATCCTGTGCATACTATGCTTTTTCCTTTCCATGCATATCTATAATAAAGTTTAATTTCTAAATTGGAATTTAGAATTAGAATTGGAATTTAGGCACAGTAAGAGATGAACAACAATAACTAATAATAAAATAGAACAATTATAACAAGAGACTGTAATAAAAGTTATGTGAATGTGGTCTCTCTCTCTCTCTCTCTCTCTGTCATTGCACTCACCCTTCTCCGTGTGATGATGTGAGGTGACAGAATACTTCCATGATGAGATGACATGAGGTGAGTGGCTTGATAGATGTTTGGCTACTATTGGCCTTCTGAGGATATGTCGGAAGAAGGATCGTCTCTTTCCAGCCTGCAGCTGACGGTGGGTAACTGAAAATGAGGAAAGCAAAACTGTTCAGGGGGTGGGGGGCACTACTGTCATCATTTTCCTCGTGGCTAGGGTTCCCATTACTATAATCAAAAGCAGCATTTCTGCTACAGGTCATTATCATCCTTATAGATTGGTATGTTGAGAAACGACCCTGCACTCACTTCCTCTCTTGCTGCACCCTTGCCCCAGATGAACTTCTTGGTTGAAATGGGCACATTTATGTATTTGAGAAGACACGGGTTAATGTTGCTCTAAAAAAAATAAGAGATACTAATGAATCTTACCACTGAGTACCTTCACCAAAGAAAGAAAAATTTCATGATGGCCTATTAACCGAAATCTGCCCAGCACACACCCAAGAGCATCCAGCTGGACGTTGCTACAAGAGTTCCAAGATGGCTTCATTATTAAGAGGTGAGGGAGTGATTACAATAAAAAAGAAATGCATTCTTTGAAAGCCCTGGAGCTTCACAGCTTTTAGAAAATAAAGGCCTCACTTGACAGTAGCATTTTCCAGGATTGCTTAGGCACAGAAGCACATGGCTTTCTTCACCAAGAAGGTCATGCAGAAGTACTCAGGTTGAAGAGGGGCTGGGCCTCTCCTCCACCCTCTCAGTCCACACCCCATGACCACCCTTGAGTCATTTCCCCTGAATCGCTAGGACTCCCTGGAGTTGTTTCAGAAATGATGATCTAAACCTAGGATGAGGGGCCATCCGTGTTTTGAGTAATAGAATATTTTAAGCAAGAGAAAGACATGAAGTCCTAAAGTTTACACAAACAAAAATGCTTTTGTTTGTAGGACAATGTGCAAAGCAATGATGAAGTGCTCTATCAACAAAGGAGAAATGGCCACAGCAAGGCCAGTGAAGGATGACTCCTCACCTCTCGGTCAGGATTCACCTGCAGTCCCCCAGACTAGGATCACCTAAGACTCTTGGCTGGAAAGAAAAAGAAGAGGTAGCTAAACATAGTTTGAGACATCTACAAAAAGACATTAGGGAACTATGGTCTACACAGGAATTGTAGTATACCTTGGGGTCAAAAAGTTGGGGTTATACCATAAACAACGTTAAAAGACTAAAGACAGCTTGGGAGAAAATATTTGCAGCACATGTAACAGACAAAGCTTAAATATTCATACTATATGGAATCTACAAGTCAATTTAAATTTTTTAAAAAGACAACTCAATATAAAAAATGAGGAAAGAATATGGACAATTTATAGAAAAAAATACAGGTGACCAATAAATATATGAAAGGATTCTCAGTTTCACGGCTAATTAGGAAAATGCAAAATGAAACAATGCAACACCACTCTCAGCCTTATGTTTGCAAAAATTTAAAAGACATAATAGCCAGCGTTGCAAATAAAGTAGAGAAATGGGCACTCTCACACATCTGATGGAAGTGTGAATTGAAACACAGTTTTGGAGGACAATTTGGCAATGTCTATCAAACTTAAAATGCAATTCCATTTTAGGAGTCTGCCCTACAGATATATTTGCACATGGCTGTAAAGATATAGCTACCAGGATACTTGCTCTAACATTGTTTGTAACTGCAAACATACAGGAAACAATGTAAATGTCCATCAGTAAGGACCAAATTAAATATGTTCCGATCTATGCATAAAATAGAACCATGAGCAAACATTAAAAACAATGAGGTAGATATGGATGTGTTATTATAGAAGCATCTGAAATGTAAAAAAAAAAAAAAAAAAAAAAAAAATGAATAAAGAAAAGCACATGTTCCAAGAAAAATTTTAAATAAAAGATAATGTGCATATATCCTCTTTTTTAATATACCTAGTATGATGCCAGGAATAAAGTAAATACCCAATACATATTGGAAGTATAAATGGCTTATAATTATTTGCTAGAAGAATGAATGGCTGATGAATAAATGATGAATATACATGTAAACATGAAAAATTTGAAAAGATACCCAAGGTTAGCTCAGTGTAATGGGAGGGAGAATCACTTTTCACATAGTATCTTTTTATAGGTTGTTTTAAAATTTTTGCAGTTGCAATTTTCACATTAACAGAAATAGAAAAGTTAAAGATCCATCTCTGTTTTTGTTTAAAGATGTTAATTTCTTAATACTGAAAGATAAAGGAAAACATTTGCAACATACGTAACAAAATTAACTCCACTAAACATAAAGAGATCTTACCAATTAATAAGATAGAGACAAACAGCAGAAAAAATAATAAATAGCCAAATGCTACGTGGTCAACATTGGTAATTGTCTACCTATAATCTATTCTTTCTTACAAATAGAACCATATTAGAGGGGGGGCCAGCACTGTGTTTATTACCCCCCCCAAAAAGTACAAATGACCAAAAATCTTGTGAAAAGATATTCAATCTCATATAATCAGAGAAATACAAATTAAACAAAGTAAAATACTTGGTTTTTGCTCATAACATAGGCCAAAACAAGAAAAAGATTTTTATTATCCAGTGTCGTCAAGGACTTGGAGAAAGGCATTCTCAAAGTCAATGGGAGTGTAAATTGGCACAATAATTTGGGCAGTAACTTGATATATCTATCAAATTTGAAATATACCATCTTCAAGCTAGAAATTCCACTTCTAGGAATCTGTCCCACAGAATCCCTTACACAATTACCCAAAGATCTATGTGCAAGAATGTTCACTAGAGGCTTGTTCATTAGCAACAATCTGGAAACACTTTCATATATCCATCAGTCGAGCTGTGAACAAGAACAGGAGTCAAAATCTTTGCCCTGAGAGAGCCTTTGTTCAGTCGGGGGCAGAGACAGACGATAAACAAGGACAGACCATAAACAAGGAAACAAATAAGCAAGATACGTTCCAATGACATAAGTACTACATAAAGGAAATAAAACTAGGTGATATGATAGAGCATGTTTGGGGGTACAGAAGTGGACAGGGCAGAAGGGAGACTATTGTACATGAAGCCATTAAGGGATGTCTCCCTGGAGGGCGACACTGAGTTAAGATCAGAACGATGACAAAGAACTAGCCCAGCACGTAGAAGGCCCAGAGACACCGCAGGAGGGAGACAAAGGATAACCAATAGGAAGGAGAAAGGGACAAGCTGAGACTAGAGAGGAGAGTTTGGGAAGCCACTGGGGTGTTAAGCAAGGAGGGACATGACCAGGTTTGCCATTTTTAGAAGATCATTCTGGCTGCCAGGTGAAGAATGTATTGTAGGCAATACATTGATGGATGGAGAGCAGTTAGGAGGTCCTGGCAGGATGGACTGGTGGCTGAGAACAGCAGAGTGCGAGAAGTGTCCAGATAAGGCATACTTAGGAGGTAGAGCCAACAGGATTTGCTAGCGGATTGCCCTTGGCGTCTGACAGTAAGTAAAGAAGGAATTGAGGATGGCACCAAATCTTGGGGCCTGAACAACTGGGTGGGCTGGTGGTGTTATTTACTAAGATGAGAAAGCCCAGGGGGAGAAAGAAGTTTGGTGGAGAAAGTCCAGAGTCCATTTGGACTTGTGAATCTTGAACGTTCTATGAGACAGGCAAGTAGAGATAAAGTGGGAAATTAACATATATATTTGCAAATGCACAGAGAAAAATCTGGGAGGTTATCCACCTAACTGAGAAAGGGATTCTCTCCCGAAGTGCAGTTGGGGGTGGGGGGAGGGGAATGAAGAGGAAAGAAGCTACTTCTACATTTGACTTTATATACATTAATAAGGTTTGAAATCATTACAATGGATATGTATTACCTTTGAAATTTAAATAAAGGAATATAAATAAAAGACTGAGTGATTTTCAAATTTTTCCGCAGAGCTTTTTCTTCAAACAAAGTCTTATCCAGAATGCCCTTCCCATTGTCATCATTCAGGCCTCAGCTCAAATATCACCTCACAGAGGCCATCCTTAACACAGGATCTAAAGTAGCTCCACTGCTTCCTTCCCCCAAGTCCCTCTGTTGCATGCCCTGTTTTATTGTGTTCGTATCACTTACAACCCAAAACTGACTTGTCTGTTTGTTTACTTGTCTTCTATAATGGTCAAGAACAGGGATGTTGTATGTCCCGGTCTCCAAATAGCTCTAGAATCTGGAACAGTGAGTTGCATACAGTAGGCACTCAATAAATACTCCTTTGATTAAAAAAAAAATGAACTCCAATTTGTCCTCAGGATAGAAAGCTGAGCTGCTTCAATTGAACCAAGGCTAGGGGTCCAGAGTCTTCTCTCTCCCTCTCTCTCTCTCCACTCCCTTCCCACCATCACTGGCTGCCCTAAGGTATGTCCCAGGAACCCCCAAGGCCCTGAAGGAAACTGTAGAAACCACAGGACTGTCTGATGGCTCAGATCTTTTCCAGTTCAGACAATCTACAGAGGTCTGCCCTGAGCCCTCCTTCTCAGGAACTCCACCTCCTCAGTTTCTACCCAGGGTCACCAGAGCAGGTCTGGTCCAGACTCAGCTGGAAGCCCCACCCATCTCCACGTCACTTCCACTAGCCCCAGTGCCCTCACACAGGCCGCCCTCCTACCAGGTGCTCCAGGCTGTGCCCACCGGCCCCGCACCGCATCTGCTCACAGAGTCACCTGTGAGTGTGGGCCCTGGCTTGGCCCTGGCTCAGTTCTGCACTGGGTACGGTGGACCCAGAGACAGGCAGACCAGGGGCCTGTCCTGCAGGAGCTGCACGTGGGAGATAACCCAGGCCATCGTCAATTCCCTGGCATCCTAGTGGCTCTCACAGGAATGTGGTCAAATCCAACTCGGTCCCTAGTTCTTTCTCAAGCCTCCCCGATTGTCCTGAGGCCACACGGTCAAAATTAAATAAAGACTGGCTGTCTTTGTTCATGCACCGGGTTGCTGTCTTTATGAGATATGGGTGATGGAACTACCCCGCCTCCAAGAAAGGGAAATGCCATCTGTCTGCCTTGCTTGGCCTCAATGCCACTTCAAGCAGAGGTTAGCAAGCATCCCTAGGCATTGTCTTCTGTCCCTTCTGTGGCCCAGAGGGAATAGTTCTCACCCTCAGATTGCACTGCTCCCCACCCTCAGCCAAGGCCAGGGGCTTGCCTAAGCATCTGCTCTCTGCCTTGGTCTAGGGCCAGCAAGAGTCCCGTGCAGAACCAAGAGCAGTTACTCATTCACTCTACATAAAGGTTGAGTCCCTGCCATTCTCCAGACCTTGCCACACGTCAGAACCATCTTCCTTATGCTCCCTTGACTACTGGATGTGTCTCTGCTTCCGGGTGGGCTGAGGGTGGAACTTAGGGTAGGCAGAGCCTCAGGGATAAAGCCTGAGACACCAGAGCAGTGAGGAGGATTCTTGCGGTGCTCACTGCAGTGATTCTCAGGAAGGAGAGGGCTGGAGGAACACTGCTGGCCCCCTTCCCCAGAGCCCAGCACACGGTGCTCAGGGGCCACCTGCTGGCAGCTGGGGGCATGTGTGACTCTGGGGAGAGGGTTGCATAGACCCAGGGCTCCTACAGGGACACACACACAGAGGCACCCCAGTACATGGTGTGCACGCATGCGCCCACACAAAAACATACATTCCACATGCCCCAGCACGCGTGTGCATACACAGAGAGCCACGCATACATACACACGCACATGCAGACGTGAGCGCAAGCATGCAAGCCGACAGACGTAACAGAATTACATGTTGCTCGTCAGCGTGCACCTGCACACCCCTACAGGACACAGGTTGCATATACATTAAAGCATGTGCATATACATTAAAGTGCATATATATTAGTGCATATACATTAAAGCCCCTGACTGGCCCCTGACTGAGCCCCTCGTCCCCAGGGCCCTTTTTGCAATTCCCTTCCTCCCAGCCATCACCTAGGGAAAGACAGAAGCCCACATGGCTTCCACCCCTCTGCTCTCCTGCTCTTAGCGGGTAGGCAGTGCTCACTCCATGGTTCCGTTACCAGGGGCCCCTCAGAGGACCACAGCCCCACCTCTGCACAGGATTAACCTGCCAGCTGTCAGCTCTCCTCACCTGGGGCCTGCGAGTGTGGACAGCAAGCATGTGGTGACAGAGGTGTGCCTCAACAGCATGAGAACAAAGATTCCAGGGCCCTGGTTGACCGTGATGGCAAGACGGGGTGCAGAGCAAGGTGGGCCGCAGCTGCACAGGCACGGGGTCTACAAGGGTGGGGGGTGATGCTCTGGAACTGTCTGAGAAGCTGAAGCTGTAGGCAGACACCTCCAAGGGTTGGTTCAAGGGCTGACAGAGCCTCGGAAGCCCAGGTTCAAGGACGAGGAGGGCAACGCACATTCACTGACGGCCTGCTGCCTGATGAGTGCGGGCGCCGTTCCCACGCTCGTTCCGCTCTTCCTTCTCTGCGAAACAGAGAGGCGCATGGGTCTTCCCATAACAAGACATCACCAGGTCCCATTCTTTTCCTTCTTAAATATCCCTCCGTTTGGGGCGCCTGGGTGGCTCAGTTGGTTAAGCAACTGCCTTCGGCTCAGGTCATGATCCTGGAGTCCCGGGATCGAGTCCCGCATCGGACTCCCTGCTCAGCAGGGAGTCTGCTTCTCCCTCTGATCCTCCCCCTCTCATGCTCTCTGTCTCCCATTCTCTCTCTCAGATAAATAAATAAAAAATAAAAAAAAATAAAAAAAAAAATATCCCTCCGTTTGTCCCAGAGATGCACCAACAGGTCCAAGCTCCCCTTAGCTCTCGTCTGGGCCAGCGGCACAGCCTCCTCCCTGCGCCCTTTCCCTACTCTCAGCCCATCCAATCTGCCCTCCATAATCCAAACAGATCAGTTTTAACAACACAAAGCTGGAAATCTCTTACTGGCTTCGATGACTTCTTGTTCTAAGGACCAAGAACCAAATCCGAATCTCTGCTTTGCACCCTCACCTACTTCTTGCCTCTCGTGCCTGCCATTCCGCACCGGTCATTTTCATCCCCTCAAACGCCCGCTGCCTCCTCCCATACCAGGCACTTTGCACATGCTCTTCCCTCTACTGCCCCATCCTCACGCCCTCGCCTGAGAAAATCCGCCTTCCACTCTCTCCTCAAACATCAGTTCCTCCTGATGCCTTTCTTGCCCCCTGATCTTCTCTCTCTGCTAAACACTCCTAACTCCCCGTGGTTCCATTACAACACACAGCAGCACTTGCTATGACCTATTCGTGCTGTTATGTGGCTTCCCTCAGTCTGCTCCATCCCCTAGGCTCCGAGCTCTGCCAGGGAAGAGACCTTGTCTCTTGCTCATTCTTTTATACCCAAGTTCCCAGGAACTGCACATGCTGGAGAAGATGATATTCAAGCCAGGTCCCTCTGCCTCCAAATGGTGTCCCCTAATTCAACAAGCGTCTCCGTGTCTTGGAGGAACAGAGTTGGCAGGGCTACGCCAGGAAGGGGGACTCGTCCTTTCTGGATCCTAGGACCCCTGACCTTATAGGTTAGTCCCTGGTTGGAATGATCCAAGCCAGCCCATCCTTCCATCAGCCCTGGCTACTCAGCAGAAGAGACTGTGCATTTGTCTCTACCTTGGCAGGCCTGTACTATTCTCGTTCTTGAGCAAAATGATAACGATCCGATTGGCAAAAGGCAGTGCTTACGTGCAATCCTGGATAAATGGAAATAAACCCACTAACTGAAGAAAAAGCCCAGCAGATATGAATGTCTTCTCGGGAAGGCAGGGGAAGCATTTTAACGTGTGGTACCAAGGGCATACATAATAAAGCACTGACCAAGTGAAACTCTTAAACTGCGGTGCATCTTTTTAGATATTCACCACCCAAAGGACAAATCAGGCCCTCGGAGCTCCTGAGGGCTTGTGGTCAGAGAACTCTGGGGTAGACAAGCCTCCTTCATCAGAGCAGCCCTACAACCCGTGGAGCCTCTTCAAAAACTATTAAGAATTTCAAGGCAGTGATGGCAGAGCGTCAGCCAAGTTCAGGGCCTACAGCGGCGGCACATCCATGCAGCTGGTCCTGCTCCCTCACCCTGGAAAACTGGGCAGCCCAGAACCACCCACACACAACTGAATTCTGGAGACATTCACTTCCTAAACACCTCACCTGTGCCCTGTTCCTGCCTTCATGGAGCTCAGAGCCTGAGAGCGGAAAAGCAGTCGGGGCATAGCTGCTAAAACAACTCAGTGGATCTTTACTCCCCCGGAGGCAGGCGAGGAGGATGGGCTCCCTTCCAGGTCCCAGAATCTCAGGGGTGAACGATGACCTGCTAAAGTGAAAACATGCCCTGGAGATTGTCTCACGCACGGTGCCCTGAAAATTACTTTATTCACTCTGCAAAAGCCTGGCTGCATTTTGGTGGGGGGTGTTAGAGAAAATCTGGCTAACAACAGCTAGCCCCAGTGCTGTAAGGAAGTTTCTTTAGAGAGCCAGACGTCCCCTTGACTGTTTCATGACAGTAAAGTACACTCCTTTAACAGGAATTTTGACTGATGCAAAACTGCCTCCCTGAAAATCACCCAAGACGATTCTGCTTCTCTGTGCCAATGGGAGTGGGAAGCTTGAGGGCTTCCTCTTCCAGAACACTGGCTGCAGTATTTTTGCCAAAGAAGGGCCAGGGAAGAGATCAAGGCAAACTTCAACTCCCCACATGCAATGAAAATAAAAGCCCCCACTGGTTGTCTAGCAGCCTACAGCAAGCCTATGTCGTGAGCTTTTGTGTTTCGCCCTCACATGAGTGTCCTAAGGTATGTGTCATCCTGTCTTGAGACGCTAGGAAGGCTGATGATTTTATTTGTGTTTTAATTTAACGCTCACAGAGTACTAGCCATGTACCAGGCACCATTCCAAAAGCTTGACAGGTATTAACTCATTAACCCATGTAGCCACCCCATAAAGTAGGTACAATGGATATCACTTCCACTTTACTGATGGGGAAACTGAGACAACCACAGAGCAAAGTTCCTTCAATGCCGTGTAGACAGTCATTGGTAGAACAAGGATTCAAACCTAGACTGGCTCCAGACTCCATGCCCTTCGCCGTTATGTCCTTTTGTCTCTCTCGGCTCAAAGGCAGACAGATGAGTGCAAGCTTAATTCCATAATCTGGACTTTGGGTTTTAATTCCATAGGTATTTGCAAATGCCAAGTCACTACGTCATTCTTTCAAGGAAGTAGCTAACGTGGATTAAGACTTTGAGCTTTGGATTGAGACAGACCTGGATTCAAATCCTAGCTCTGCCATTTGCCAAGCTGGGAAGCTTGGATGACTGATGTCATCTATCTGTGCCTCAGTTTCTTTGACTGTAGAATGGACATAATAATGGCACCAGCCTTTGGAGTCGCAGTGAGGATAAAATGAGTTAGTGCAAATAAAACTCTTGGCACAGGACCAGGGCCAGAGTGAGCATCCAATACAGGTTTGTAGTGACTTTTCTTAACACTATCATCTTCATTTCATCAACAGCGATTGAGAGATGGTGGGGCACAGTCAGAAGAAGGTGGAATTTGGAGACAGGAAATCCTGGATGAAAATGCAGCCACATAGTATCCAAAATCTGTAAAAAACTTATCAAACTCAACATCCAAATAATCCAATCAAGAAATGGGCAGAAGACATGAACAGACACTTCTGCAAAAGAAGACATCCAAATGGCCAACAGACACATGAAAAAGTGCTCAACATCACTCAGCATCAGGGAAATACAAATCAAAATCACAATGAGATACCCTCACACCAGTCAGAATGACTAAAATTAGCAAGTCAGATGTTGGCGAGGATGCGGAGAAAGGGGAACCCTCCTACACTATTGGTGGGAATGCAAGCTGGTGCAGCCACTCTGGAAAACAGTATGGAGGTTCCTCAAAAAGTTGAAAATAGAGCTATCCTATGACCCAGCAATTGCACTACTGAGTACTTACCCCAAAGATACAAATGTAGTGATCCGAAGGGGCACGTGCGCCCCAGTGTTTATAGCAGGAATGTCCCCAGTTGCCAAACTATGGAAAGAGCCCAGATGTCCATTAACAGATAAATGGCTAAAAAAGATGTGGTACACACACACACATGCACACACACACACACAATGGAATATTACTCAGCCATCAAAAAGAATGAAATCTTGCCATTTGCAACAACATGGATGGAACTAGAGGGTATTATGCTAAGCGAAAATAAGTCAATCAGAGAAAGACAATTATCATATGATCTCTCTGATATGAGGAATTTGAGAAAAAAGACAGAGGATCATAGGGGAAGGGAGGGAAAAATGAAAAAAGATGAAACCAGAGAGGGAGACAAACCAGAAGGGACTCTTAATCTCAGGAAACAAACTGAGGGTTCCTGGAGTGGAGGGGGGCGGGAGGGATGGGGTGGCTGGTGATGGACACTGGGGAGGGTATGTGCTATGGTGAGCGCTGTGTATTGTGTAAGACTGATGAAGCACAGACTTGTGCCCCTGAAACAAATAATATATTATATGTTAATTAAAAAAAAAAGAAGTACTTCAAATGGTGGAGCCTATTAGGTGGAAAACTAGGCGGACAACAAAATGAAAATACAGCCACATAATTTGTCCCCGGTGTGGCCTTGCGCGAGTCACTTCTAGCTTCCTTTCCTCCCGCGTAAATGGAGATTGTAATAGAGCTACCTCGCCCAGCATTTATCAAGAACACACAAGCTCATATGTATCAAAAGGGTATGGTTATCTATCAAGAAACGTACATACGGTGGTCATCATTTGTGTGACATAAAATAGCCTATGTATAGTGGATTGAATATAGTGGACTGGAAAACATATATCCACATCCTAACCCACAGAATCTGGGAATGTGTCCTTTTTTGGAAAAAGCGTCTTTGCCAATGTAATCCAATTATGGCTCTCAGGATGAGACCATCCTGGATTATCTGGGGGAGCCCTAGACAAGCGTTCCTATAAGCAGCAGGAGAAGACCCCGAGAGAAGCGGGAGGAGCCACGCAGGGAAGATGTGAGGGGCCCAGCCAGAGGCCAAGGACCAGCTTGGAGCCACCAGAAAGCGGAAGGGGCCAGGAAGGGCCCTTCACAGAAACTTCGGAGGCAGCGTGGCCCTGCCAACACCTTGATTTCAGACTTCTAACCTCTGAGACTTGGACAGAATACCTTTCTGCCACTTTAATAAAGCCACCAAGTTTACAGTCTTTTGTTGCTGGAGCCCTAGGAAACGAATGTGTCGTCCCTGGGGGAAGAAAAGGAAAAACAAAAATCCACAAGGAGGCTGTATTCGTTTGTTTGAGCTGCCATCACGAAATGCCTCAGACTGGGTGGGCTTCAACTGTCGACCATTGTTTCTCACAGTCCCGGAGGCTGGAAGTCCACGGTCAACGTGCGAGCAGACTGCACGTCTAGTGAGGACGTCTTCCCGGCGGGTAGACACCCACCTTCTCACCGGGTCCCCACACGGCCTCCCCTGCGTGCATGCTCAGAGAACGCGGGTGTCTCTTCCTCTTCCCATGAAGACACCGGTCCTCCTGGATTAGAGCTCTACCTTCATTACCTCCATAAAAGCCTTCTCTCCAGATACAGCTATGTTGGGGGTTGGGGCTTCACCATAGGAATTTTGAGGGGGACACAATTCAGAGGCCATGTGAAGAGTGTGTTCGAGCCCAGAGCAAATAGCTACAGCTCCGCCATGGCAAGTGTTTTGGAGCCCAAGCTAGTGCCCTGGAGTGGGGACCCCCAGAGCAGGTGGCAGCAGAGGGAGGCCCGGGCGGACAGCCTCCTACACCCTCCGCCACCTTCGCAAGCCTGCCTCATGTGCAACTGATGCCAGGCCACTCTTATTCCCCTTCATTTTATTAGTAACGTGGTTGGTCCCCACAGCGAAACAACCATGAATTTTCATTTCTGAAAAAAGTTAATTCTTCGATTTGAAATACCTCCAAAGAGTATGTGAATCTCTTTAACATGTATGAGGGGTTGCGTTTATAAGTAAATATCTGGATAGATTTGGGTCTGAACAGCAAAGATGGCTGGAATCATTTTCTTACAGAATTACGAAAAAGCAGTTTATCCCCAAGTGGGTGGGAATACACATCAAATCCAAATGGCAGAATTGTGAACAGGATTTGGGATTACACAGCAGGAGCACATGGGGTAACTGCTCTGAAAGTTGAAGAGGTTCAGCATGTTAAATTAAGTCCGCTGACATCTTTTAAAACCTGAGGAAATCAGTCTTAAGTTTCTCTAACAGGTTAGGTTTTGATGAAATAAGCAGTTCAAATGTTTCAAATCATCCCGGCTTTGAAAACAAACAGCTGATCACCATCCATTCCTGCAGAGCGGATTCCCTTGAATGTTTACAATGTATTTTTTTTAAAAGATTTTATTTATTTATTTGACAGAGAGAGACACAGCGAGAGAGGGAACACAAGCAGCGGGAGTGGGAGAGGGAGAAGCAGGCTTCCCGCTGAGCAGGGAGCCCTATGCGAGGCTCGATCCCAGGACCCCGGGACCATGACCCGAGCTGAAGGCATTTGTTCAACAAGTATGTATTCAGTTCCTACTCCATGCCAGGCATAAGGCTGGATGTAACCATGAACAGAAATAGGCAAGGCCCAGCCAGAAGGTGGGTCCACAGTTGGCACGGGGGCTCAGGAGCGGGGGTAACAGGAGACAGCCTTACAAACAGGGAGGTCCCAGCACAAGAACTTAGAAAGGGAGGCAGAACACAGGCCAATTACAGGGGACCCAGCAAGGTTTCTGCAAACTTAGGAATAGTAAGTGGTTATCCTGACTGAGGGATGGGGAGGCGTGGGGTGGGGCACATCTCAGGCCATATTTAGGGGGTCCCAGTAGCCCAAGCCAGGTGCCCCTTCCCTGCTCTACCAAGCGGGTGGCTACCACACTGAGCACACCCACCTGGGAGGAGGAGAGGTGCCTGACACAGACGCCCCAGATGGTCCCTGCTCCATCCGGGATGGGACAGGAGCAAAGGAGTCCTGATACGGGAAGACCAGCACAAGCTGCAAGTTGACAGAGAAAAACAGCCCAGAAAGTGAGGCTGGAACAGACTCAAACCTACCTGGTGAAAACTGGGTGGTCAGCAATTCCCTCAAGCATTGGGATTTTAAAGCCCCCAAACCAAATGCACACAAAGGGCCCAGCTCCCAGTGAGTTTGGACACCACCTCCAGACTTTCCTGCACTGTCAGTCTCTCACTAACGAACAGCCTCTAGGCTTCGATCATTGTCTAGCGTGTCTCCCTGACCTGCAGCTCATGCACGACTGGCAGAGGAGGTGAGAAAAGAGGAAGTGCAGGGAGAGGGGAGCCCCCCACCCCGAATCATCACACAGACTTTAAGTCAATTCCTTTTCTCTTTGGATTTTTTTTCTACCTGATCTTACCTCTTCTGGAAACTTGCACTGGTTTCCAAACTTAAACGATGTCCAAAAAAAAAGGTAGGGGGCAAATAATCAGGCTTATTTGCCCTGCATTAAAGAGATCCTGGAGTGGTGATCTCGGAAAAGCCATGGCCTCCCTCAGCCTCACTTTTCATCTTTGAAGAACAGGAATGAATGAGGATAAAAGCCCAGCTCACAGAGCTAATGTGAGGATGAGAGAATTTCCACGATTTGCACACGTGGGTGCATGAGTAATTGCTAGTACAGACACGCCAAGCCACAGAAGAGAAGAGACCCGAAGCTCCCTCCCTGATGCCTGAGTGTCGTCCCCTGCACTAGACCATGAGGTTGTCACCCCAGGTACCTGTCCCAGAGATAAGGAATCCATCAAGAACAAGAGTATCTGCCGTTTCCTGAGTGTACCCTAGGCCCTTGGCATTGCGCTCAAGGTTTCCCCTGCATGGCTCACTGTCCCTTCAAAATCAGCCAGTGAGGGGGCGATGGTTATGTAATTCTGTGAACTTCCCAAAAACCACTGAATCGTATGCCTTAAATGGGTGAATGGTGTGGTATATAAACTGTATCTCAATAAAGCTGTTCTAAAAACAAAAAACAAACCCTCCATAAAAAAGGAGCTACTACTCTCCTCATTGTATCGATGAAGTAACCGAGGCTCAGACAGGGACCAGAGCACCCAGAAGTCACATAGCTCGCTGCTCCCTGCCCCTGGGAGGGTACCTTACAGACGGCTTGCTCTCTGGGAGGGCTGGGGCCAAGCATGGTTGCGCCAGTTCTCCCCACAGCCTCTGAGGCAGCCTGCCCCTGTGTTGGATAATGTGGGTCCTCGGAGAGTTGCCACAGCTGCTGAGAAATCCGCCTCTGTGGAGTTTCCATGCCTTCGTGCTGGTTCTCCCGCTGGAACCACGTGGAGTGAGGATGCTCTGCGCTCTAGGAGATGCCTTCGAGTATCAGAACACAGCAGTGGATTCCTCTTTCTCCTTTTCTCCTCGGCCTGAGAGATACATGGGCCCAACAGAAGCTCGCACACTACAGAGCTGGGAGACCAGTGATCCCCAAAAATCAGCCTGTGGATCCTGGCTGCACCACAGTCACCAGAGGCTCTAAAAATCCCCAATTCCATGGAGAGAGCCCAAATCAGTGGGTGTAAACCCGGGAGTCCGTATTTTTTTTTAGTAGCTACCAAGTGATTTCTGTCAGGGGCAAGGTAAAAAACCAAAAACCAAAAACCAAAACAAAACAAACGTATTATTTTTAAGAAAGAAACTGAGGGTGCCTAGGTGGCGCAGTCAGTTAAGTGTCCACTCTTGGTTTCAGCTCAGATTGTGATCTTGGGGTCGTGAAATCGAGCCCCGCATGGGGGTCTGTGCTCAGCATGGAGTCTGCTTGCGACTCTCTCTCCCTCCGCCCCTCCCCTACCTCCCTCTCTCTCAAATAAATAAATAAATAAATCTTTACAAAAAGAAAGAAAGAAAGAAACTGAAGCTCATAGAGGGACATAACTATCTCAAAATCACATAGTCATATTCAAACCAGCTCACTTTTGGACAAGCTCACTTCAGTGTCAATGATTCTAAGTCCAGAAACTGATATAAGACTGTAGATTATAATGCAAAGGGTAAAGGACAAGAATATGTGATCCATACAAGAAGAGGTGCTATTGGGCACCTGGGTGGCTCAGCCGGTTGGGTGACTGCCTTCGGCTGAGGTCATGATCCTGGAGTCCCGGGATCGAGTCCCGAGTCAGGCTTCCTGCTCGGCAGGGAGTCTGCTTCTCCCTCTGACCCTCTCGCCTCTTGTGCTCTCTCTCTCTCTCTCTCATTCTCTCTCTCTCAAATAAATAAATAAAATCTTTTTTAAAAAAAAGAAGAGGCGCTATTAATCAGCAACTTAATCCTAATATCTATTTTTTAAAATGCAGTCACAACAATGTAGGACATTTTATAGCCATCAAATTTAAGATGAACAACACCCAATTTGGGTGAGGTTATACTGAAACTGATTCATTTGCACATTGCATGTAACAATTTAAATTAATATAATACCTTGCAAACCACTGCAGCATGATAAATGAAGAGCATCAGGCTGAGTCCTTTACTGAGGGCCTACTTTGTGCCGGCGTTGGAAATACAGGTACAAGTAAGAATTGCTCGCTGCCTTCAAAGAGCTCACTGTGCACTGGACAAACGAGAGAAGTGAATGCTTGTTTCAACATTAAAGGTAAATGGTAAGCACTGGGGATCATGACACCTTCCAAGGAGGACCTCTTGGCCTTACCTGGAGGTGCAGGAAAAGAATTCCTAAAAATGCTTGAGCAGAGGCACCTGGGTGGCTCAGTCGGTTAAGCATCTGACTTTGGCTCAGGTCACGATCTCAGGGTCCTGGGATCAGCTGCATCAGGCTCTGTGCTCAGCAGGGAGGCTGCTTATCTCTCTCCCTCTGCCCCCCCCCCATGCGCTCACTCTCTCTCTCAAATAGAAAAATAAAATCTAAAAAAAATAGAAAAATGCTTGAGCCAAGGCTTGGAAGTTTGCAAGAAGGAAGCCAGGGCTGCAGGTACTTGGAGACAGGTGGGTCTCTGCCACAGAGCCTTCAGCATTCTGCTAAGAGTCTAGGCTTTGTCCTATAGGTTATAAGGAGGCATTGAAGACTTTAGGCAAGGGAATGACATGCACATATGTGAGCTTTGAAAGGGTCCCTCAGGCCGCAGTGTAGAGGACAGCGGATGCATAAGAGCAGACAGGGAGGCCAGTTAGGGGGATGTGGCCACGGTCCGAGGGAGGAACAGACAATGGAGGCTCCCACAGAGCAGAGACAGTAGGAAGAGAGGAAGAGAGGGATGGGAGAGAAGGAAGGGCAGGAGACTTTCTGCATATTCTAATCACCCAGTCACCAGAATTTAGTAATTCTTTGTGGAGATTTAAGGGGGAAAGAAGAATCGAAAACAATCTCAGAGGAAGAACTGGAAACTGAGCTCACCAGAGGCCAGCGATGCCCCAAGTATCACTGAAGGCAGTCCTGTGGCTCAGGGGAGTGGGGACGTCCCACCTGCATTAGCATCCCAGGCGCTGACCAGCTGCTGTGGGGAGAGCGGGGTCCAGGCAGTAGGGACCAGGAAGGCGTCACAGGTTTTCCCAGGAAGCCAACTCTGAGATGGAGATGAGTGCACGGGAAGTTTATTAGGGATCTTGGGATTGTTGCCCGTGGAAGGAAGGAGCAGGGCAAGGAAGCCAAATGAGCAGAGGGAGCGGTAGGGCTGTGATGGTGCCCTGATAGAGGTCTCAGCCTGGAGGCTGGGATGGCCCCTCAGAGCTGTCCCAGGCTGCATAGAGACGGCCAGGTCTTTACATCCCTGCATCCGTCACGGAACTGGCTCAGGGAAGGGGCTTCGGCAAGGCACTGTCTTCAGCAGAGGCCATCCTGTACAACAGTGTGCAGAGAACAGTCCCGGAAGCTGGGGGGCCACGTCCTGCACTTTTAAAGAGGGATCTGCGTGGCCAGCACAGGGGCCACTGAGGCTCCACTAGTGAGGATGCCAGAGTTAAGCACAAGGGCTGGTGCCAGTCTCCCGGTGAGGGGACTGGAAACCAGAACAAAAGCCCAGGTGTAAGATGGAGCCACTCGGTGGGGGTTTGGGGGGCATGAAGGAGCCAAGCCTTCCTCCAGCTCTGTGGGTACCAGTCCAAGGGCAGCAGGACTCTTTTCAGACCCACTGGAGTGTTCAAAGCCCCACAGACTATTGCCCTCAAACATGACAGACTCTGTCCAGGCCAGGGTCCCTGGCACCTGCTGCTGGCCCGTAGGAATGGGAGGGGTTGGCACTCAGTGGTACTCTAACCACAGTTGCCAGAATCTGGAAACAACCTGCCTATCCAACACTAGGGAACCAACGAGTCAATCATCGTGTTTCTATATCCTTTCAAATAATTCAGGCAACTCTTAAATCACATGAAAAATAGTTAGAATTCATTCAGCAAAGAAAAGAACGTGAAATATCCACCTCATCGGTATAACTATAAAAAATGAGCTCTGCATATGGACAGACACGGGCAGCAAAAACAGAAAATAAAACCACTGTTTTTTATGACTGAGGGAGTAGGGATGGGTTTTAATTCCTATTACCATAGTTTGTCATAAATACTTTTTTCCAGCCTTGACCACCTCCCACAAGACGAGGCTACAGATGCATTCATATTGGCGTGCGGCTGGCCCACATCGCATCCCATTTCGTCCTTACAAAGACATCTGTGCACAGCCCATACTTGCAGGCAGACCTCCAAGCCTGCTAAGAGATTGTCCAGAGGCAGCCATTAGCTACGTCTCTGAGCAAAAGGGGTTCAAAAATTGGCAATGAGGAAAATATTTCTAGGAGGCAAGAAAGAGGGTTTTATGCCTCCCAGTCCGAACAACTAGTAAGCGGGACATTAAAAGAGGCAGAGTATAGATCGATATTTAAGCGAAGTGTTTGTAAGAACAACTGATAGGCAGTTTTCAGAATAGTAAGCCCACTAGATTCGAGCAATGCTAAAAACTATAAAAATAAATAAAGGAAACCTCATGTACAATGGAGTCATGAAACCCTGCAAGGGGAGTTCTCACACACTACCACTTGTAGCAAGAAGAGTATCTCCCCTCATCCAACTGGAAGAAGACTTACTCTCCATAGCCCAGCAGGAGGAAGGAAGAATTTCTCCTTGCCCAGCAACAGCTCAGCCAATGAGAACTCAGCAAAACAGCTGCTCCCAGCTTCCTCCTTTCCCCTACAAAAGCAAGCTCATCTCCTCTGTTCTCTGGACTTGCCTATGGTTCACCATAGTTTGCTTGTCCCAAATTGCAATTCCTCTGCTATTCCCAAATAAACTCATTTTGTGGATAAAATAAGTTTTTTTTAAGGTCAACAAGATCATTAGTCAAGAATGCTGTAGAAGAGTTTCAGGAGGTCAAAGACCCTGCCTTGATTTGTCTAATCAGAAGATTTTATAGACGGTAATTTAAATAACTCAAAATTTAACTCAAAGAAGGTTGGGTAGAGACCAGCTAAGTCAGATCCTCATAGATTCCTGGAGAGCCAAGTGAGATGGCCCAGGGTAGCCCACAGAGAAGGATGTCAAGAGAGCTTGTGGTGATCCACTGATCTGCATTTGGGCTGCAAAACAACTCAGACCTTTCAAAGCTGAGTCATTCAAGAAGCCACAAACTTCTGTCTCTTCCTCATGCTCAAAAGAGTATGGTGCAGAAAAACCCCAAGGTTAACTAAGTGTCCCTTATTTCAATCATTTTTCCCTAAAAGTACTTTTTTTTTTTTTTTAACACCATGGTCAATGGTTTTTGAATGCAGGCTTTCAAGGTTTTTTTTTTCCCCAAGGAGTTTTTATTACAAATGGTCAAGTAGCCCTAAACCCCATTTCACACATGAACTGGGCTTTGATTCACCCTACAATTCCGGAAGACATTTCTTTGTACCTTCCCTGAAGCCATCTAGCAAGCATTTAGTGAACTTACTGTGTGCCAAGGAATTGTGTTAGCCATTGAAGACACAAAGATGAACTAAACCAGGAGCAACAGGTGAAAGAAAGTAAAATCGCATATCACATGTGAGAAGAGCCGAGATGGAAGCACGGAGCATCATCCATGGGATTCTGCAGTCTTCAGAGTCAAGTGATATCTCACCTGGAAAGAAAAGTTTAGGAGAATTGCTCCAGATGGAGAAGGTGGCACAAGATATGACAGAAGCTGACATCTGTAGGGAAAAATGACAAAGCTGAGTTTCCCAAATGGCAGTAGGTGAAGGTGCGGAGAAAGGTGAACCTGCATAGGTAAAGAGGCTCCTGATCGAAAAAGATTTTGCATGCCAAGCCCAAGAGTTTGGATTTTATCCTGAGAGTCATGGAGAGCAATGAGGGTTTTCAGGCAAGGATCCAGTGGAATTTGTGATTTTCATTTTTATCTTTCTAGAGCAGCAAGAGGATGGACCTGAGGAGAAAGGGACACGGCAGGAAATTTGAACTCTCTGTTGTAATTTAATCTGTCTCATTTAACTCTGACATCACCACCACGATTACCCATCCCTCACCTGGCAGATGATCTACTGTGATATAGATCTGCTTCTGTAATGGAAAGATTCCGTGGTGTGGTTGAAAGAGCACCAGGTCTAGAAGTGGAAACCCAGGTTAGAATTATGACTTCTTTACTGACCAGCTGTAACCTTGTAAGAGACACTTCACGTCTCTGATTCCTAGCTCTCTCAACTATGGAGAAGGAACACCTGCCTCCCAGAGATGCTGTGAAGACCCTGAGGCAGGGATGTGACAGCTCTTGGCAAATCACAGAGCTCCGTGAAAATGCTAATTCCATTGTCCTCCTGCTATATTGGGATAGAAGGGGTTCTCATTTCCCCCAGCATTAGCTTTTTCCATGGGGGTCCACCCAGATTTGGATTCCAGTTTTGCACTGTATTGAGATAGTCTCAATAACGTATCTTTAGACAAAATTGTACTGCATAAAAGAGAGGGCCCATCTTTCTTTACGTTCCAGTATCCCCAAGAAACTGAGGTTGCACCAAACCATACTCTGTCACTAGAGGGAGCTCATCCTTTAGCATCAAAGTCATTTAAGCTCAACTTCTCAAGAGGTCACAGAAAGCTGGGGAAGGTTAGTTGGTTGGTTGGGGGGCGGGGGCAGAATTTTAATCATTATTCATCATTAGTTCAGATCTCTGCAGTTAGGCTAGAGTTCCATCCCAGGGCCACCATTTCCTAGTGTACAAATTTGGACAAGTGACTTCATTTCTCTGAACCTGTTTCTTCATCATTCCTATCTTCATCATTCCTGTCCAATGGAGATGATTATTATGTGAGATACTGGACACAGAGTGTCCAGCAAGTACCAAGCACAGAACAGGAACTCCATAAATTCTAGAATCCTCTCCTTTTCCCATTTTGCTACAAATAACAATAATTGAGAAATACATTTAAATGAAATTGAAAGGCAAACAGGAGAAAACAGAGTGGAAAGAGGCACGAAGGGCTGGTGACTGCTCTTGCTGTCAGATGTGGGCATCCCTCATTCTCACATCTGTTGAGCAAAGGCATCCATAGATGTAGATGCTGTTTTATAAGCCCCATGGCTAGACGAGGCAGTCACAAACAGATGGGCAGCTAGAAGTAGCTGCAAAATGAAGCAGGCATATGGACCACAGACGAGGGCTCCCTCTCCTTCTGTTGGGGCCATTGCCTTCAATTCCAGAGTCAATACCCTGAGGTGGGAGGAGAAAAATGTTATTTAATCGATTTCATGTCACCCTACCTTAAATTTCTGAAATCACCATATTAATCCTGCCTTGTATTTCCACAGAGCCTTCTCTTGGTTTTCCAGCAAGTGGCTCTGACGAAGGCTGGGCCGAAACCATGCCAACACAACTGGTGGAAAAAGAAGATTCGAGTCAAACAACCAGGTTCCCTTGACCGAATTCCAAATCTCAGATGGGGTGATTCTTCCTCTCTGTATTAACCCTTTTGTTACTAAACCAACAGAGTCAACTAGATCTTCTGATTTCTTTTAGACAAAGGGAAGTGGGAATTCACATTTGTAAAGTACCCGTCGTGTGCCAGGCTCTGTGCTGGGCACGTCACTAACACTCCCACATAATGCTCACAATCCTATACCGGGCAGGTGCTCGTCTCTGCTTTACTGATGAGGTGCCTGAGGCTCAGAGAGGTTGAGTAACTTGCTGGAGGCCACACAGTGAAGTGTGTGGGACAGCCGGGTCTGGAACTCTTTTGTGTGAGACACCAAAGTCAGCTTTCACAAATACGATAAAAGTCTCTCTGAAATCTCCCTCTTTAAAGTGTTCCTATGTGGGCACCTGGGTGGCTCAGTCGTTAAGCGTCTGCCTTCAGCTCAGGTCATGGTCCCAGGGTCCTGGGATCGAGCCCCACATCAGGCTCCCTGCTCAGCGGGAAGCCTGCTTCTCCCTCTCCCACTCCCTTTGCTTGTGTTCCCTCTCTCGCTGTGTCTCTCTGTGTCAAATAAATAAATAAATAAATAAAATCTTTAAAAAAAAAAGTGTTCCTATGTGATGTGCCCCCTTTTTAGATCTCAGCCATCTCAATTTCTAAGTCTTTCTTGAGTTTTCCTTGTTATAAAATGGTTTCCATTTAATCCACCCTCAAACAACCTTACCCTCTTTATTCGCCATCACTATGCCCCACAAAAGGTAAGAATAGCCTGTTTCACACGTAGGGAAACTGAGGCTGGGAGTGACTTAACTATCTAAGGTCACTCAGTTGGCAAGTGAGGCTTCCGGGTGCAGAAAAACAACCTTCTCTCATGTAGACACCGCCTCTAGACTGAGCTGGAAGGGGTACCACAGTGCTCTGGCCCTCTGAATACAGAACTCCGGAGCATTATCCTCAGTGCTCTCCTGAGCTCTCATCTCAATACTGATTAAACATACCTTAGGTTAGTCGCCTTATCTCTGTCCCCACTGCCAGTGCCCTGGGTCAGGCCTCCACTGGCTCTCACCAGGATCCTTGAGAAAGTCAGGCACCTGCTGTCCAAATCTCCAAATCTCCTGCCTCATCAACCCAGCTCCTTGCTGTCAACAGAGGGTTCTTTTCAAAAAATTAATTCCGTGGACTCACATAGCTGATGAAAATGTTACAGAGACACTCCCATCATCTCCCAGAGAAAGCCAGAATCCTTTAACCTGCAAAAGAGCCTCCTTTATGTGCTGACCCAGGCCGCCTCTGTAATCTCACTGATGCCACCCCAAGACCACGCCCTCCCCTACTCAATCACTTAACAAGGCAGTGTAGTATTGGGTCTATAATTAATGCTAATTCATTCGCCTAATGGCACCCCAGAGCTCTTGCTGAGCACAAGGACTCCCTTGCAGCTAGGTGTGACCATAAAACTAGGTTCTGGCCAATGGGATGTAAGGGAAAGTGATGTTGGCTACTTATGGGATGTAGCACTGAAAGAAAGCTTCTTGTGGGGCACCTGGGTGGCTCAGGTGGTTAAGCGTCCAACTCTTGATTTCGGCTCAGGTCATGATCTCAAGGTCATGATCTCAAGGTTGTGAGGACGGACTCCATGCTCAACAGGAAGTCTGCTTAAGATTCTTTCTTTCCCTCTCCCTCTGCCCCTCCCCCCTGCTCATGCTCTCTCTCTCTCTTAAATAAATAAATAAATCTTTAAAAAAAAGATAGAAGGAACTTGGGTCCCTGAGGGTTTACAGAATATGCCACCATTGTGCTTGGTTTGGCATCCTTGAAGATAAGGATTTGAGTGCATTTATTACAGAGGTGATGCCAAGGCAACACCAGGAGGGAGTGGGGGAGTAAAACAGAGAAGGGAAAGGAACAATAAAGTGTACATTACTAAGCCATTACCACCATGGGCAGCTGGCCCTCAATCACAGTGGGAATACTGGGAGAATGTGGAACATGACCCAGAATTATCCTGCCCAGGGGCAAGGATGCTGAGGGATTTATACGGCAACACCTGCAGAAATTGATGGGAATTTTGGAGGAAGGGGACATTCCTCTGCTGCCACCTTGGGCCCGCCTCACTCCAGGCAGAGAGTGCTCTGGGGGCAGAGAGGGCCCTCAGGGAGGCACGGGTGCCGGAAGATGGATGGATGGTCCAAGTGCATACAAATGGTGACTGTGCGGGGGTTTGGCCACCCCACAGTACAGACGTGTCTGCGACACTCACCCACCTCTCCATTCCTTCATTCCAGCTTAGACTTTTATGAAAGAGAAAAGGAAAACTTCCATTTCCTTAAGTGACCGTTATTCAGTCTCTTAATGCATATATTTCGTTAACCAACAAGAGCGTGACATTGCCTGCGTGCAGAGCCCTTCTCGGCCACTTACCAGATGCAAGGGACTGAACCTCTCTGCCCTCAGTTTCTTCTTCTGGAAAATGGGTCTACTCATACTGCCTCAGAGGGCTGTTTTTTTAGGGTGCCTGGGATGCCACTTGCAAAGCACCCAGCACACTGCCCGCCACAGAGAGAAAGAGTTGCTATACTTATTTCACTTCTAAGAGCGCTTTTCAAAAGCTACCCTTGAATTTGCCTTCCTAGTCCGCATAGTCTCCAGGACGGGCCCCTACAAAAGGCAGAACATGATGCACTGTCCCAGAGCAGTGCTAAAGAACACTGTTAGCAAAGGTTCACTCTGCAGAGATGCTGCCCACCCCCCAACAATGAAATTGGGACCTGAAGCCAGAGCCAAAGATCAAAGCCAAGAAAAGACAGCCAATCTCTGACGAAAATGACCGGAAATGAGACCAGCCCCCCAGGGAAGCCAGGAGAGGAGGGAGAAGATACCAGCACTCCCAAAGCTTTCAGCAGAGGTTCCCTAGTCACCGAGCTCCTCTGGCCCCAGCATCCAGCCAAGCTACAGGGAGCCAGTGCCCCATCGGCGTCTGTGAATGAGCAGGGACAGGTCACCCAGGCGGTGGCCTGGCTCGGTTCCCAGCTCTGCTCAGTTGGCAACACCGAGGAAAGCAACTCCCCCAGCAGGCACCCTGGATGTCTGCAGACTGTTCGCCCTCACCTCCTCCTCCCTCCCCGCCCCAGCCCCCCAAGTGCCGTAGGGAGCAGAGAACACACCCCAGAGCCAGAAAGCAGCAGCTCCTCCCTTTCAAAGATCAGTCTATGGGAACCTGGAATCCTTAACAATTGCAGGGCTGCCCAAGGTAAATATCTGTTGACTCCTGATGGATAGCAAGTGCTCAGTCATTAAGATTAGTTGAAATTGAACCTAGGGGGTTATTGTTTTAACTGTTACTCTCCCCGGGTGCTATCACACGCACAGAACCGGTCGTTAATATTAATTATTCAGTTGGCTTCTATGGAGTACTTCCCTGAGCCAGGCTCTCTTATTAGCCAGGGTCTCAGGAACTAGGAGACGGGCTCCATGACTTTGATTAAATCATGTCTAGCTGGGGAAGCCACTGAGCAACCAAGTAACTTTACGAGTGTGATCGTCAGCGATCTTTAAATGTTGACTGATAGGAATTAAGCTGACTCTCAGTTTGTAGCTTGCTGGGCCCCACTCTCAGGGACTTAACCCAGGGCCTGCATTTTTTTAAACAGGCTTTATTTGTTAGAACAGTTTTAAATTGACAGAAGAATTGAGAAGAAGTACCCTGAGTCCCCATATACCCTCTCTCCCAGTTTCCTTGATTATTGACATCCTAGATTTGTATGGTTCATTTATTAAAATTTATGAACTAATACTGATACATTTTTACTTACCAAAGTCCATCAATTACTCAGATTTCCTTAGTTTTTTTTTTTTAAGATTTTATTTATTTGACAGAGAGAGACACAGCAAGAGAGGGAACACAAGCAGGGGGAGAGGGAGAGGGAGAAGCAGGCTCCCCACCGAGCAGGGAGCCCGATGCGGGGCTCTATCCCAGGACCCTGAGATCAGCGCCTGAGCTGAAGGCAGCCGCTTAACGATTGAGCCACCCAAGCGCCCCCAGATCTCCTTAGTTTTTACCTAATGCCTCTTTCTGTTCCAGAATCCCGTTCAGGACACCACATTACATTTAGTGCATCTCCTTCGGTGGCTCCCCCTGGTTGAGACAGTTCCTCAGAGTTTCCTTGTTTTGCGTGACCTTCACAGTTTTGAGGAGGTCAGGTGATTTGCGGGGTGCCCCTCGACTGCATGTTTTTCTCATGATTGGACTGGGGCTGTGGGTTTGGGGAGGGCAACCAACAGAAGGAGCATGCCATTTTCATCACCTATATCAAGGGTACGTACAATCGGCAGGACTTACCACTGTTGATACTAACTTCAGTCACGGACTGAGGTTGTGTTTGTCAGTTTTCTCCACTCTAAATCTACTCTTTTTTTTTTTTTTTTTAATCGCTTCCATACTCTACTTTTTGGAAGGAAATCACAGTGCACAGTCTGCACTTAAGAAATGGGAAGCTGCCCTCCCCATCCTCGAGGCCAGAGTACCTACACAAACTATTTAGAAAACTTCTGCATGGGATATTTGTCTCTTCTCCCTATTGATTTATTCAGTCATTTTTATGTCAGTATGAACTAATGGCTATTTATTTTACACTTCAGGTTATAATCCAACGCTGTTGTATTTGGTTGCACAAACCGTTCCAGTGTTGGCCATTGGAAGCTCTGTTACTGAAGAGTGGTTTTAGTAACAAAGACTTGGGTGCTGGGTGGAGGGCCTGCATTTTATGTAACTTCTTGTTTGAATATAACTTCAAACTTACAGGAAAGTTACAATAAACCATTGCGTTTTGTGCCATTTGCTGTGTCATTTGCTCTTTCTCTCTGTATATAATTTTTCTAAGCCATTTGGGACATCATGGCTCTCTACCTCTAAACACCTCAGTGTGTATTTGCTAAAAAGAATAAGGATGTTCTCTTACATAACCACAAAGAGTTACTGATTTCTATAAATTCAACATAGATGTAGAATTCTTTTTTCTAAACTACCACCCATTTTCCAATTTTGTCAATGGACCCAACAATATCCTTTATGGAATTTTTTTCTGCTGGTACAGAACTCAGTCTAAGATTAGGTATTGCATTTACTTGTCATGACACTTTAACCCCCCTGTAATCTGGAACAGTTTCCCAGCCTTGCTTTGTCTTTTATGACACTGACATTTTGTGAACAATATCATCTGCTTTTTGAAACAGAAAGTTCCTCACTGGGGATTTGTCCAACTGCCCAGAGTTGACCAAATTATGAAGTTTGAAGGCATAGTCCCCAAGTCTATCCTCACATCTGATACCAACTGCAAATTCAGGAAATTACCCAAACTACCCTCAGACTCGATAATTTGCTAGAAGGGCTCATGGAACTCACGGAAGGCTGTTTTACTTAACAGTTGTGGTTTATTGCAGGGAAAGGACACAGATTAAAATCAGCCAAAGGAATATGTGCACAGGGCAGAGTCTTGGAGGGTTCCAAGCAGGAATTTTCGGTTTTCCTCTCCGTGGGTAGTTAGCACACATTGGCCTCCCAAGAATTGATAGGTGACAATACTCACAAGTGTTGGGTGAGGGAAGCCCACTCAAGCCTCGATGCATGGAGCTGATATTGGAGTTTCATCACATGGGCATGACTGACTGATTGACTGATCACCCACATGGTTGAACACAGTCCCCAGGTCAACCTGTGTCACATGACCCAAGTTCCCCATTCTCTTCACAAGATTGGTCTTTCTGGTGTGGCCAGCCTCCACTCCTGTCAGTGATGACACAGAGCTTAGGGCAACAGCCAGATTTCTTTGGGCAAGGCCAAATTCTTTACTGTGTGCTAATGTTTTTTCCTAAATAGATCCAGGTTATGCATTCCCAGCTGGGATAGCATCGAAGCCATGTTGTAGCCTTCTCAAAGTATCATATCTAAAGGCACACACTGTCACCCTATCCATCTGCCTCATACTGGTGATGTTAATTGTAAACATCCAGTCGAGGTACAGTCTTCCTCTGCTGTATAGAACTTATATTTTCCTTTGCTTCTAATAACCCATCTATTAAAAGGGGGGATTCAATTTAAGATCAAGCAAATATCCTACACCTAATCCCCTAGATTTAGCATCTATTGATGTGTCTTGCCTGAACCAATCTTTACAATGACGGTTGCCGAATGTTGCTGGGCCATCCCCAGCACCCCTCCAACTTCACCGGTAAGCACTTGTCAGCTACCATAAGCAAGGAGGACCTGCAGCTTTAATAAGCATCCCCAAGTGATTCTGATGCAGGAAGTTTCCTTAACATTCTCTGAGAAATACCCTGACAAGCTAATCTAATTTAGGAACAAAAACTAGAGTAAGTCTCTACTTAGTGGATGAGGACACATTCATCTGTAGGAGAAACACTTGCAATGGCCAGGGGTGTGGAAGAGTCTAGCTCATTTGGGAAAAGGCCAGGCTTGGGGCCTGGAAGAAAGAGGTCTTTCTTTCTTTCTTTCTTTCTTTCTTTCTTTAAGATTTTATTTATTTATTTGAGAGAGAAAGAGAGCAAGAGAGAGAGCACAAGCAGGGGGAGCGGCAGAGGGAGAGGGAGAAGAAGCAGGCTCCCCCCCACTGAGCAGGGAGCCCGATGCAGGACTCAATCCCAAAACCCCGAGATCATGAGCTGAGCTGAAGGCAGACGCTTAAGCAACTGAACCACCCGGGCGCCCTGAAAGAGGTCTTCTTTCGATTTTCTTTGCTTATTTTCCTTATCTTCTTTCCAACAGCTTCATGCTCCTGCCTAAAACCGTTCATTTTTACAGAATATAACCAAATCCTCTTCAATATCATACCCCCTTACTAGTCAAACTGATTCAGCAGCACCTGCTGCACTTGGGGGCTTGTGAGAAATGCAGAACCTCAGACCTCATCGCTGACTCACTGACTCGGAATCTGCATTGGATCAAAATCTCCACATGGTTTGTTACCACATAACATTTTGGAAAACATTGACCTTCAGGACCCCTTTTGATCTAGCCCCTGACTCTTCAGCCCTATCTCAGGCCATCCTTGCACCAGAAACCAAACTCCAACCATACTGAAGCATGTGCACTCCTCTGAAAATGCCTCCTACTCTCTCCAGCCTCCAAATAGCCTTGTTACCAGCTAGTCCCTTGCTGGAATGCCCTGACCCATCCCCAACCACAACACATTGAATGCTTGCTTCTTGCTCAACATTCTGGACTCCGCTTAGAATCATTTCCTGCAGTCTTCCCTGATTCCACCAACCAGGTGAGAAGCCCCCGTCATGTGCTTCCAAGGCACCCTCAACCTCCATTCTCCCAGCTTATATCCACTGTACAATAAGTGTCCATTCTCCTATCTTTCCCTCCACTGAATACTGCAAGCAATTTAAGGGCAGTGACTGTGTCTTATTCATTCATTCACTCATTCATTCCCAGAACGAAGTGCCTGAGCCCTAATGGGCGCTAGTAAAATTTGTTTAATTAAATAATAGATATATGCTTGATTGTAGTAATAATTAACATTTATTTCATGTTTACTGTGTGCCGGCACTGTTCCATGTGAGATACACACACCCACACCCATACTAATTATGCAAATATAATTATTATGTCCATTTTGCTGATGAGAACATTGAGGCACAGAGAAGTTTGGTTTCTGAAGCAGGATTACAGTTAGCAATTGCTGGAACTAGGATTTGAATCCAGACAGTCTGCAAGTTTCACACAATGTGTTTCTTGATTCAAAAGTATACTGGGAGGAATGCAAGCTAGTTTTTCTCTCAAAGTCCTCTGTGGATGGGTAAGTTCTAGCAGACAGACCCTCCTATGCACAGAACTTAACACCCCATCACCATCAGGACAATGTGCCACTATTGTTGTCAAGGTATCTGCAAGATGGGCCACCGCTTGTGAGTGCTGAACTTGCAAACCCCAAAAAGGAGAAGAAAGGAATAAGGAAGTTCAAATGAGCTTTTAAGTGAAAAGGATAGGACTGTCATAGTCTGGCACAGTCTTTGGGACAGGGACGGGCCTTCTAACCATCTCAAAAGGTAAAATGCTCAAGGAAGTTTATCATAAAGAAAGGGACACATTTACAAAAGTTGCTAAATTGAACTTATTCATTCCATACATGTGCGGAGTTCCTATTGCTATTAGCCAGGCATTGTACTGGTACAGATGATGAAACAGCAATGAAAGGGACAGACACGGCCCTGCCCTCAAGGGACTTCCAGCCCCTACAGATGTGCATAATAATGGATTATTACCATATACGTGCTGTGTCTGAGTCGTAACTGAAGAGAATAATGTCTCCTTGTAAGAACACATGCTTCAGGATGATACAGAGGCAAGAGTCAAGCCTGGCCTTTACTCTTACTGGCTATGTGAGCCCAAGAAAGTCATCTCAGCCTGTGTCCTCTTTTGCAGATGCTAATAATCCCTTCCTTATGGGCACTGAGCCATTCCTTGATTCAACAAACATTACTGGATATCTGCTAAGGGCAGGAACTGGGGGCAGAAATAGGAAGAATACAGTCTCTGGCCTTCCGGTGCTCATCGCAGGTGGGGGACAGATATATAACGCACTGAGAAATTCCCCGCTCGACCCCCAGGGCCTATTTGGCACGTAACAGGCATGCACGAGGAATGCTACATGTTAAATGGATACATGTAAATTAAAATACCACAAGGCTATGTGGTAAGTGTAGGACAGGCCTGCATAGCCATTCATTTATTCAATTTTCCATTCAAAGTTATTTACTGAGCATCTATTATGTGCCAGCCACTCTATTAAACCCTAGGAATATGGCAGTAGACAAAACGAAGATTCCATGGAACTTGACCCCGACACAGTGTTCACTGTACTAGAGAAAAATAGATGATAAACAAATCAATCAATCAATGCGTAACTTCATACCAGGTAGTATGAAGTGCTATGAAGAACAACAGAGCAGAATAAGGAATCAGAGAAGGGGGGAGGTGCTCTTGGACCTGTCAGGATACACTGAGCTTGCACGGTGGAAACAGACAATGCAACATCTCAGGGGCTTCGCACAACATGGGTTTACAGTTTGCTCTCATGACGCTTGAATGCTTCGTTCCTGCTCAGCCTTCCAGACGCAGCTGAGAAATCATTTCCTGTCCCTCCGTCCAGTTTAGAAGCCCCCACTGCGCACTTGCACACGGTGCTGCTTCGGGCCGGCCCACTACAGTGCTGCCACCTCAGCTCGAGGCTTCCCGTCCCCCACGGCAGGTGCCGGGAGAAGCAAGAGGCAAGCACCTACAACCCCAGGTGATAAACAGCACTTCGGCTCCCACACCATGGGCCAGAGCTAGTCAGTGGCTCGACCTAAATTCCAGAACTCAGGGAAACGTTGAGTCCTCTGCACCACAGAACTTGAGAAGAAATCAATATTCTTTTCTTTCTTTTTTTTTCTTTCAGCTTCATCGAGGTATAATTGAAACCAGTATTCGTGCACATTAGTAATGGGCTAATGTCTACCAAAGACTTTTTTTTTTTTAAAGATTTATTTATTTATTTTAGAGAGAGCAAGAATTGTGGGTGGGGGGAGGGGCAGAGGAAAAAAACCTTCCAGCCGACTCCCCACGGAGCACGGAGTCCTGAGGCAGAGCTCCATCTCACGAGCCAGAGGCTTAACAGACAGAGCTTCCAAAGACTTATTTTTAAACACATGGTCATGAAGGCTTCTTGGAGGAGGTGATTTTTGAGCGAAGTCTGAACTGAAATGATGTCATGAATAAATCTGGGGAAAAAAGTGTTCCAACCTGAGACAACAGCTAATGCAAAAGTCCTGAAGCTGGATGTGCTTGGCATGTTCAAGAGCAGCAAGGCTGTCTGAGCCGCAGAATGCTGGGAAGTTCATAGGCCTCACACAGAGGATAGCTGATCTGGGCTTCAGAGGATGAATCGGAATTGGCCAGACCTAAAAGGGGTGTTGCAGATAGAAGGCAGAGCAGGGCCAATGATGTAATGTGGACAAAATGAGATGATATAGGTGAAAGTACTTTACAAAGAAGACAGGGCTCCATTCACACTCGCTGTCATTACCCACCATATGTAAAGAAGAGGTAGCAAAAAGTATTAGGGCAAATGGTGAAGGAAGGTGAAGAATCTGGGAGGTAGCTTTGTCGGGAAAAAGAACCTTTATAAGAGAAGACAAGAAATCAGTGAGAAAACATTGGCATTAATAAACATTGGCAGCCTTTTTCTGACGAGCCCTTTTGGTATTCTGCAAACACTGGATGAAGTTATAGAATCTGCAAATACTTCATCAAAACCATTCTGTTGCTGGTTCTGCTACCATCACTATTACTGCCACTTAGGAAACTCACAAGAAAACTCCAAGAAAAATCATGATAGTAGATTACGCATCATACTAGAAATTAGCCTGATTAGATACGTATTAGTCAGGGTCCTCCAAAGACAGAGAACTTCCCAGAGGAGAGATGGATAGATAACGAAGATTGGCTCATGTGATTACAGAAGCCAAGAAGCCCCACGATCTGCCATCTGCGAGCTGGGGCCTGGGAAACCTGGTGGCATCAGTCCCTGTCGGATCCAAAGGTGTGAGAACCAGGAGCACTGATGGTACAAATTCCAGCCTGAGAGTAAAATACGGATGTCCTAGCTCAATCAGGCAGAGAAAGGATCTCCTCCTTGCTCTGCCTTTTCATTCTATGCAGGCCCTCAATGGATTGGCCGATGCCCACCCAAATTAGGGAAGGCAATCTGCTTTACCAAGTCCACTAATTCTAATGCTAATTGCATCCAAGACACCCTCACAGAAATTATTGTTTAATCTAGGCACCTCATGGTCTAGCCAAGTTGACACACAAAATTAACCCTCCCAAGATGCCAGTTTCCAAAGAAAGACATCACCAACTCGACCCATCCTTCAGAACCAAAGTTGGCAGTCTTGGTCTCAGGAAAGCCAGAGAACCTAGGTTGTCCCTCTAGGAACCCATCTCTCCACACATGGAAAAAAACAGCAAGTGGTTATTTTTATGGAAGCAATAGAACATGGTAGTTAAGAATACATGGCGGATCTGGTTCTCATCTCATCTCTACCATGTGCAGTAAATATATATATTATATGTGTGTCCTTGGACAACCACATCCTTCTCTCTGCCTCTTCCTCATCTATAAATTAAAACAATAATAATAATAATAATATCTTCCTCAAAAAGTTGTGGTGAGAATTCAAGGAGAGAATGCATATAAAACGCACAATAAATGTTAGTTCTTGTCTATACATTTAAATATTAGGAATCCTACTACAGTTAGAAAAGGGTTCGTGGAAAGCTTGAGAGGAAAATGTATAATGACAAGGTTAAATTGCAGATATTCACATTGCGACCAGAAGGAGAAAGGAAGAAAGAACTCAACTTTATTAAGCCTTAACCATGTGACAGACACTCTTAGACCTTAAATCCTTTGTCTCATTCATTTCTCACGACCTTCTCTGAAGAGTGAATTGGGCAGTATTGTCTTCATTTTTCAGAGACTGAGCTTCAGATAAGTTTAGTATCTTGCTCAAGGTCACTTAGTTCCTAAGTGGTATTTTTTTTTATAGCTGCAAAAACCTGTTCTCTTTCCATTACAGGAAAAATGTTTCTGCATGTTACCAATATCCTTGCTATTATTCTCAATACTAATGTTAATCATTAATCTCCCAAAGAAGCACATCTAAAGTCAACTCTCCAGATTCAATATCAATTCATTTTAGTTATAAAAGTGATTCTTATTAATGGGGTTTTCAAGAAAGTCACAGCACTTACTAGTGTTATAACATGGGGTCAATTCCCTAAACCCTCAGCCTTTATTGTCACCAGCAAAATGGAGAGAACAATGCCTTGCAAAATCACGATGAAATTATATATGGGAAATCACCCAGCAAAGTGCCCAGTTTTTTAATCTAAATCTTCAAATCAGCCCTATAGAGATAGTTTGGAAATCCATTACTGTCAAAAACCATTGAAGTGATAATCTAACTTCTAATAGCCATGGTTACTTTTGTAGATGTAAGGAAATATTTCTTTGGGCAAATTCTTTTGTGGAATTAAAAAAGCAAGGGAGTTCATCTTTTTCTAGATTAAGAATAAACAGGAAGAAAGTAGACACTGACTGAACTTTATAACCCAATATTATAAATTTTTTATTTTTACCTACCAGGGAATATATTTCACTTTTGCTGTATATGAGGGGATATGCAAAAACAAAAAACAAAAAAACAAAAAAAACAAAAAAACAAAAAACACCCGCACACACTGGATTTGTTAAAATAATCTATAGGTTGAGCTTATTAGCTTTTAAAATTGACTTATTATTTGGGATTAAGAAAGGAATCCTAATACGAGTATTAAAAATATCTCCCAGATGTACAAAATCAGTGCATTCCAAAGTTGCCTGCTGATTCATTGGCTCCAGGAAGGGGACAAGAAAGCTGTGCTTTCACAGATCATTCCAGGTTATTCTTAAAACCGGGCAAATCTGGAAAATACTATTCAAACCCACCTTGCAAATTTCAAAATGTTTCACCTCCCCACGAGGCTACTAATTTTGGCCTCAAGTATTTTTGGCCAATGCAACTACCAAATCATTAAACAATTCCCTAATGTGACTGACAATTAACCTTTAATAAAGTACTGCTATAATTAATTTCAGAAAAGAAAGCACTGCTACAAATGAAACCTGTCGGCCCATCTGAGCAATGAAGAAAGTATCAGACTGCATTAGAACGGAGAAGCCCACTTTGAGTAGGAAAGAGAAGGTGCTCCAATGGATCTCTTTGATCAAGTGATTGAAATCAGGTCCTACCTGACTTCCAGGAGCCCAGGAGCCCACACACAATCCCACCTGCTTGTGCGCTTGAGAAACTCCTGTCTCTGAGCATCACCGCACAGCCAGGCAGAAGATGATGAAGGGCGAAGAAATTATGAACAACCAGGGCACCTGGGTGGCTCAGTCAGTTGGGCATCTTCCTTCGGTTCAGGTCCTGATCTCAGAGTCCTGGGATCTAGTCCCATATCGGGCTCCCTGCTCAGCAGGGACTCTGCTTCTCCCTCTCCCTCTGCCCCTTCCCCCACTCATGCTTGCTCTTTCTCTTTCAAATAAATAAATAAATAATCTTTAAAAAAAAGAAATTATGAACAACCGAACTTAATGAAAGCTAATGAACATTTACATAAGGCCACGGGATTTACAGAGCCCTTTCACAAACACCTTCTCATTTACCCTTCAGAACAACTCTGTGAGGTAAGTTACCTTCACTTTACAGTCGAGGACATCAGGGCTCAAGCTAATTATCAAATTGTCCCTGGACACTGCGATTTCCAGGTTCTAGGTTCCTGGCTCTTTCAACACTCGGTGCTGCTTTGACAGACAATATTGAACTCGAGGGAAGGGGTTTCTGGGATGGAATGGAATGAAGAAGGCAACTGTTATAAATCAGGCAGAATAAAATATAAGTGGAAGAAAAGGATGAGGACTCTATCACAGAAGTCAAGAGGGCATTTGAGAGTTCAGAAAGCAATCGAGACCAATGACAGCAAATCAACCTCATAAATTTCCAAAGCTGTGCTAGAGTGAAAGCTTGTCAGGGCAGACCCAACATGGAAAGGTCCTTTGCAAGAGGGAGAATATTTCCGTTATTCGTCCCCAGGTGCCAGCCCCAAGAGCACGAGGAGTACAGCCAACCTACAGGGTCACTAGGGGCTCATCATGCTGAACTTGATGCCCTAGGCCTTAAGACCACACATCAGAGACAGGCATCCAACCCTGCGGAGCCAGAAGTCCTTGGCTCTGAGATCGCATGTCTCCTCCAGGGTCTCCGCTCCAAGCCCCTGGCCATTGGCCCCATCTAGATGACTTCGCCTCTCCCCTGGTCTCCTGATTGTTCTCCCTGCTCCCAGCCTCCTTCACTCTCTGCAAAGTGCCATTTCAAACGGCAACCTTAGTCGACCCAGCCTCATTCCTCTAGCAAAAGACATTCAGCAACTCCCAGGATGCCTGAGATATGGGTAAGTGTTGCAGGTAATAATTTCAGCACTTGAGTCACGCTGCCTGGGTTCGAATCCCAGCTCCCCTCCCACCAGCTGTGGATCCGTAAGAAGTTACTTCTCTTCTCTGAGCTTCCTCAATAGTACCTGCCTCACCAACTATAGTGAACACTCACCACAGTGCCTTCCAAGGGGTAAGTGACCAGCAAACAGTGGCTATTATTGCTCTATAAAACACCAACCCGAGGAGGTATAATTGGAGTGTTTGACCAGCTCATCCTTTGCTAGGAGTTGTCCCAGTGTAGGATGGACTCCCAGCTATCGCAAAATAACTGTGTCTCCAAATACTAGTTTTCCATTTGTTCAACAGTTGCTAAGGGCCTACTCTGAGCCAGAAACTGTTGTCAGTGCTGGGGAACCTCCATCTTTTTTTCTATAAAAATTGTATATATTTAAGATGTTAAAAGGTTCTGTACCAAATTCCACTGTGTTCACGGGGTCTGGGGACCAATAAGCATTGCTCTGACACCAGCTGAGTATCCCATGATTCAGCTCAATTCTGACACTGTCTACCTGGAGATAGCATCACATCCCACAGGTTAAGGGCTCAGTCCTACAAGACTGCCCCCCTCCACATACACACTTCAGATGCCAGTCCCAGGCCCTCATTGTCACCTGGAGTTCCAACAACCCCCTCCTTGGATTTGATTAATCTGCTAGAGCAGCTCACAGAGCTCAGAGAAACATTTTACCTGTTAGATTACCAGTTAGTTATAAAAGAATATAACTCAGGAACAGACAGATGGATGAGATGCACAGGGCAAATGTGGGGAAAGGGCACAGAGCTTCCATGCCCTCTCGGAGCACACCACTCACCCCAAATTTCCATGTATATTCACCAACCTGGAAACTCTCCAAATCCTCTGCATTTAGGATTTTATGGAGGCTTCACCACATAGGCATGATAGAATATTGACTCCATTTCCAGCCCTTCTCCCCTCTCAAGAGACTAGTGGGTGGGGCTGAAAATTCCAAGCTTCCAATCATGGCTTGGTTTTCCCAGGGACCAGCCCTCATCCAGGAGCCCAGGAGCCCACCCAAAGCTGTCTCATTAGAACAAACTGACGCTCCTACCACCCAGGAAATTATAAGGTGGAACTCTGTGCCAGGAACTGAGGACAGAGACCAATATATATTTTCTACTATCTCCCTGGTATATAATATGATGTTCTGATATACATATACATTGTGAAATGATTATTACTACAGCCAGGTTAATTAACCTCACACAATTACCTCGTGTGTGTGTGTGTGTGTGTGTGTGTGTGTGTGTGGTGTATATAATGAGAACACTTAAGGTCAACTCTCTTAAGTTTCAAGTATACAATATAGTATTATTAACTCTAGTCACCATGCTATATCTTAAATCTCTAGAACTTATTCATCTTGCATAAACTGAAACTTTGTACCCTTTGACCAACATCTCCCCATTTTCCCACACTTCCCCACTCCGGTAACCACCATTCCACTCTAAGCTTCTGTGAATTTGACTTTTTCAGATTCCATATATAAGTGAGATTGTGCAGTATTTTCCTTTCTGTATTTAATTCGTTTAGCATAATGTCCTCTAGGTTCATCCAAGTTGTCAAAAATGGCAAGATTTCTTTCTTTTTTCAGGCTGAGTAACATATATACTATACACATAAAAATATAAAACAACATTTATATTATTTATATAATAATATAAAGTAACATATTACATATAATGTTATATACTATCATATATATATTCTCACAATTTCTTTATCCATTCATCCATTGAAAGACACTTAGGTTGTTTCCACATCTTGGCTATTGTGAATAATGCTGCAATGAACACGAAGTGTGGCTCTCTATTCAGGATATTGATTTTATTTCCTTTGGATATATACTCAGAAGTGTATGGGCTTGTTTGGGTCATATGGTAGGTTTATTTTTAATTTTTAGGAACTTCCATACTGTATTCCATAATGGCTGTGCCAATTTACATTCCCACCAACAGTGCCCCTTTCTCCATATTCTCACCAACAATTGTTAACTTTTTTTTTTGTAATACCATCCCAAAAGGTATGAGGGGATATCTCATTGTAGTTTTGATTTGCATTGCCCTGATGCTGAGTGATATTGAACACCTTCTCAACTACCTGTTGGCCGTTTGTATGTCTTCTACATGCCAGACGTCTATTCAAGTTCTTTGCCTATTTTTCAATTTGGTTGTTTGTTTTTATACTATTGAGTTGTATGAGTTCCTCATATATTTTGGATATTAACCCCTTATCAGATGTATGGTTTGCAAATATTTATTCCCAACCTGTAGGTTGCCTTTTCATTTTTTGGATCATTTCCTTTGCTGTGCAGAAGCTTTTTAGTTTGATATAGTCCTACTTGTTTATTTTTGCTTTTGCTGCCTATTCTTCTGGTGTCATATCCAAAAAATCATTGACAAGACCAATGTCAAGGAGATTTTCCCCTTTGTTTTCTTCTAGGAGTTCTATGGTTTCACATCTTAGGTTTGTCTTTAATGCATTTTGAGCTGATTTTTGTTTGGTGTAAGGTAAAGGTCCAATTTCATTCTTTTGCATGTGGATATCCAGTTTTCCCAGCACCATTTATTGAAGAAACTATCCTTTCCCCTTTGAGTATTCTTGGTGCCCTTGCTGAAGACTGACTCTGTATGGCTAGGTTTCTATCTGGGCTCTCTATTCTGTTCCATTGATCTGTGTGTCTGTTTTTATGCTAGTACCATACTGTCTTGATTACTGTAGTTTCATAATATAATTTGAAATCAGGAAGTATGGTGCCTCCAATTTTGTTCTTTTTCAAAATTCCTTCAGCTACTGTGCGTTGTTTGTAGTTCCATACACATTTTAGAATTGATTTTTCTATTTCTGTGAGAAATACTGGGATTTTGACAGGTATTGCATTGAATATGTAGATCACCTTGAGTAGTATGGATATTTTAACAACATTAATTCTTCCAATTCATGGCAGCAATTTTGTATATCTGGGAGACAGATGCTAAGTAATTAAAATGCCATCTATGTCCTCTCAGAGCTTACGTTCTAGTAAAGTGGACGGAGCCCTCCTCCCCAAGACTTTCAACTTTGGTGTGTTCTGGCTGACCTCTTAGAGAACCTCTAGCAGCAGAAGGAACCAGAGTAGGATGGTCTGAAGGAGGAGAGAAGAATAAAGCAGTGGCCCCAAGAGGAGCCATCCTAAAGGGCAGACCTAAAGGGTAGGACTCCTGAGGTCTAACTGCACACTCCAGCCTCCATGCTCATGAGAAACTTTTGCACTATTACAACAGGTTCCTCCCTGGGCATAAGACAGGTCCAATACGTTGATGTTTACATGAATCCAACCAGAAAAAAAGTCTGTGCATGGATGCAGGGTTGTCACAGCTAGGGACCAGTCTACATATATTACCTTAATGAACATTCTCATAGCCCTGTAGCTCTGTCAAAAATGTCACTTCATTTAATCCTCAAAACAAGCATATCAAGGAGGAGTTTTCAGGCTCATGTTACAGATAATGAAGCAGGTTCACAGAGGTGGTAAAATTGCCTGCTTTATCAGTAGCAGAGTGGCAATCTGGACTCAAGTAAATCTGGCTCCAAACCTGTGCTTTCGATAGTATATCATCTCACCATGAGAGATGATGGACTCTGAAAAACAAACTGAGGGTTCTAGAGGGGAGGGGGGTGGGAGGATGGGTTAGCCTGGTGATGGGTATTAAAGAGGGCACGTTCTGCATGGAGCACTGGGTGTTATGCACAAACAATGAATCATGGAACACTACATCAAAAACTAATGATGTAATGTAAAAAAAAAAAAAAAAAGTATATCATCTCATCCAAAGAACAGAGTTTCATCAGTTCTGCTTTAGTGGCCGGAGTATTCATGACTTCTCCCCTTCCTCCACCTAGAGTATGTTCACCTCCATGTCTTCAACTCCAGTCCCTGTCTCCAGCTATGGAGACCATAGAGATGAACGGGACATCAATTTCCATCACAAAATTTCCAGTCTATAGGGATGTATTAACCATGATAACAACCCTAAAATCTCAGTAGTGTATTTCTCACTGTTCTCACAGTCCCATGCAGGTCTGTGAGGTTTTTGTTCATGCCAGGATCCGGGATCTGGATCCTTCCATGTGTCATTCCACCAAATCAGAGTCCTTCACCTCCAATTGGTTGGACAAGAGAAAGAGAGCCAAGAATATTGCAGAGAAACTGTAATGCCCAGGTGTAGATGTGGAAAACATCATTTCCAACCACAGGATACCTAGGAAGAGCGTACACAATTGTAACCATCCAGCCAGGCTCTGCTAGAGAAGTAACTGGAAAACAAAGTAGCTGGTGTCCTGTTCTCTAAGAGGTGAGTCGAGTATGATACAAGTTAAGAGGAGGGCCAGTTGCCTCCAGCCCAGCTGTCCAGGAGAAGAAGAGGCATTATTTCTGTCTCAATGGTCAGGCTATATATTCTGGAGCAGTGAGGTTAGTTCTCTATCCACTAGGGAGAGGAAGGACTGGACAAGCTCTCCTTCTGTGGCAAGCTGAAGCCCACCTTGCCCAAAGGATTCTGTTCTTCACCAGACTCCTTCTCCCACAGGCAGGAGCCCCTGCCTTTAGCAACAAAAGTGAACAGTTCTCACCGTCCTTCCCTGTCTTCATGCTTTCAGTGCCCCGGACCTCAGGTGCAGATGCTGCAGAATGGAGCTGTTAATCTTCAGGTGGAGAGCGACAGGAAGGTCAGCCTCCTCAGTGCAAAGGTTCCTGACTCTGATTCACAACCAGGACTAAAAATGATAACTCTAATACCCAATACTTAAAAAATAAGGCTTCGGCACTCACCTCTAATAAATTATTGAGTGCTTCTCTTTTCTCACCCTCAACCTCCATTTCTCACTCTTACTGCCTCTACTGGATTCCCATCCCCTGAGTATTACATAACATCATAGCGTCGATTTCCCAAACTTGACTGCTGATGTGAATTATCTGGAATACTTGCTAAATATACAGATCATCAGGCCTGTCCCCTAGAAATGCTAATTCTGGGAAGGAGCTCCCCAGTCTGGATTTTCTAAGAAGAGCTTCATGTAATTCTTACCTTCATAAAAGGCTGGGAAAACACTGATATAATGTATATGCCGTGGTGCATTACTTAACAGTGATTTCATACAGGTCTCACGGTCACCAAGGGGACTAAGTGGAAACTGGAAACAGGAAGGTAAGTGACTTGCCCAAACTCGTCCACAAGGAAATGATAAAGTTCAGATCAAGCCCAGGCTTCCCAACATCAAAGTTACACTCTTGCCCCTTCATTATCCTTCATTCCATCGTTGGACGAATCTTCATCCTGGGCCTCCCATCTGCCTGTGGCTATGACCGGGGTGGGAAGGCAGGCCGTGCTGACTAAAAAAGCCACAAAGCTTCTCTGACATCTCTTCCACCTGTGGCAGGTGCGGTGGGGAGGCAAGGATGCGGCTGCCGGAAGTTGGCTGAGGAGCCCGGCCGATATGGGAAGCAGGCAGGGGTGATGATGCATTCCTTTCACTGCAGGAAACTAGCACTGGGGGGCTACTCAGGAGGGGCCAGGACCTGGACTCCCACTAAACTAAACTGGAAATCATGAAAGGTCAGAGAAGGCAAGGAACCAAGTCTGCAGTGGTCAGCCAAAGTAGTGGTGAGCCCTGAGCCCTTGCCCACTCTTGGCCTTGGTCCGGTCTCCTCTCCTGCGGGACGGGAGGGGCTCTATTCCCAGGGCAACACCCTTTGTGGTTGTCATTGCTTCCTCCTCCTGAAACACTCTTCTCCAGGCACCGCATTTCCTAATCCCTTTTCGTGGAGCCCCAGGACAAATACCTGCTCCTCTAGGAAGCCCTTGTCAGTAGGTCCCAGGACCCCCAGTCGGCACTTCCTTGGAAGTAATTGGCACCGAACCCCTCATATTAGTGTTCTTTGGGACATAGACTGAGTCGCATGTGGTTGGGCAGGAGCCCAGACACAACGCTGCAGCTCAGCACTGAATGAACCACTGACGTGGCCCAGATGTGCCCTGGATACCCACAGCGAGGCGGCCGGCTCTGGGAGGCTGCCTTCCACCCAGCCGCTGGGGGCTGGCCAGAACTCACACCTCTTCACCTCCTTCTGGCTCTCTTGCTCTGAGTTGCATTCTCTTTCTCCTTCTCTCTCTTACTTTCTCTTTTTCTCGCTTTCTCTTTCCCTCCCTTTTCCTCTCTCTCTATCCCCCACCTCCCCTCCCAGACTCAAATGCTCTTCCAGTGGGGTTTGTCTTTCTGTTTCTCTCTTTCTTTCTCTCTCTCTCTCTCCCTCCCTCCCTCCCTCTCTCTCCAACACACGCACTCTCCATCATCACAGGTGGGGCTCAGGTGAGAGATGAGTCACACCTGCTGCTTCAGCACACTTGAGCACCAAGCTGTCTCCCGGTGGTACACACTTCCCAGTCACCGGGGCTCACTTTTGCCAATGAGCTTGTTTCCTCTTTATTCCGTGTCTGTGGCCCCACCATGGGCAGCCTTTCTTTTCAGTTTCTGCTCCCAGCTGGCTTCCCTCCAGAGCCCATGGGTTTAGAATGTGCTGGTGGAGACTCACAGAGCTTGGGTGAGCAGGGCCCACTACAACATCAGCTGCAGCTACTGGAGCTTCTCTGGGGAGTGAGGGAGTCTCAGTTCACAAATCCATAAAGTTCAACTTGAAGTTCAAGTCCCCTCCCGCAAGTTTGGATGATTCTTGGCTGGTACATTTTCTCAGTAGAACACCCCACAGGGTGTCTCTGTTAAATGGGCATTTCCATGGTATCTCTGAATTTTCATGGAAGCCCAAAGCTGACAGGTCCTGGATCTCCTAATTCGTCACCCACCTTCCAAGCTTTTAAGAGTCAGAGTAAGGGTGTCTTTGAAGAGAGTTGCCCATCTGGCAGGAAGCATCTGACATTTCCGTCCCCTCCCTACAAAGGAAGGAAGTGGGCAGGAGAGAGGGTACTCACCCCACCTCGGCCCACAGAGAGCTACCTGTGACTGCAGAGTGGAGAGCCGTGCAGGGCTGAGCTCCACCTCCTCAGAAGGTGAAGCAAGGCTGACGTGGGTTTTCCCATGGGTTAAGTGGACTTCCCCCAGAGTAGCTAAGCTGGAGCCATCTTCAAAGAAGCCCCACGCAGAAGGATGGGGCAGGCTGAAGAGATGCCAGCAGGAAGAGTCTGGAGGTATTCCTTCTGAGCCAGAGCTGAGGAGGGGTTGTTGGCTGCCAGCCGGAGAATGCATCGCCCACACCAGAGATCCCTGGGAGGGCCAGGGCTGGGGCTTCAAGGACTCACAGAGTCTCTCCTTGAGCAGTTGGGCATCTGCCACACAGACAACACCAAGGCCAATTATGCCAACAGCTGTCAAATAAGAATTAAGATTTCCCTCTCATTCCTCCTTCCCACTCATCCAGAAGCAGTAGAAAGGGAGCTAGCTGGGAGGCGAGGTAAAAGAACAGACCACGTCTGTCTCTCTTCTCCAAGGCCGGAAGATGAGTCCAACCTAATCTAAATCAAACTGAGCTTTTTAATACTCCAGAAATGAGTCTGGGGGCGCCTGGGTGGCTCAGTCATTAAGCGTCTGCCTTCGGCTCAGGTCATGATCCCAGGGTCCTGGGATCGAGCCCCGCATCGGGCTCCCTGCTCCGCGGGAAGCCTGCTTCTCCCTCTCCCGCTCCCCCTGCTTGTGTTCCCTCTCTCGCTGTGTCTCTCTCTGTCAAATCAATAAAATCTTAAAAAAAAAAAAAAAAAAAAAGAAATGAGTCTGTTCTGATACGAGAAATTGCCAGAAAAGCTAGTACTTCTGAGGTATTACCTAGGAATAGGAAAGAGATTCCCAACAGAGCTGGTTTAAAGAGCAGTGGTTGATAAAAAAAAATAAAGTAAAATTATTTTTGGATTTTACGCTACCAAGTCCAACCCATTCAGCTTATAGATCAGTTGTACTTGTAATTCAGATATGCTCAGGTGTAAGGCATATTAGACTCTTAGCGGAAGCGGGCATTCAGTGTGGACTCTGAGATGGGAAGAGAAGCCAACCGAAGGGATCTAGGGAAGCTAACCTGGCTCAAGACCAGGCTGGTGTGGACCAGTATGTAGGTCCCAGCCTAGCTCCCAAAGTCTGATCATCCACATGCCTGTGTTGGGCAACCTGCTCCAGAGGATGTTGCAGTAATGGGGGTCCAAGGCTCAGAGGGCAAACACTCAGAAATCAAGAGGCGGTGGACTTGGTTCTGGAAGATTCAGAAAATTGACAGGGGACCAGGCATATTCCATCACCCAGAGGGCAGGGTAGTGTCCAGAGGAGTTAAGCAGGGTACCTGGATTCTAGTCAAATTTACTGAATTTCAGGAGGCTGACTTCCACCCAAAGATGGAAGTGAAAAATTAGAAAGTACAACTGATAAAGCACAAGGCAGAGAACTAAGGCAGAAACTAGTCCCATAGAGGGAGGCAGAAGTGCTCCTTATGCGCAGGGACTCAGTTCCACGAGTTTGCTTCTTAGGAAATGTTCCCCGACAGCCGCCCCCCTGCTCCCCCCACCTCCTCTCTGCTCAGCCCCTGACTGGGTTAAAACTTCCTCCTTGTTTTCATAGCATTCTGTGCTTCCCTCTAATTTGGTCCCTATACTGTACTATACTATACTACATATAGTATAATTGTCCCCTTTTCTATTCCCATCACAGGGCCTGAGGAGAGCCTATCTAGGAGCAGGGATTCATTAAATGTGTCCTGAGTGAATGCATAAGTGAATGAATGCATGAGTGAGTGAATGAATGGATGAATGAAAAGCTACACAGGTGACTTGGACTAGGTCCTAGTGGCATACAAGTCTAAAACTTAGTTAGCACGGAACAGACGTTAGCAGGTAGGTTAGAGTGTGGGTAAAGAAGAGACTAATGAAAAAAAACTAAAAAAAATAAAAAAAAGACTAATGGTGGTGGCTAACTGGTGGGGCCTGGATCTAGGGTAGATGCTGAATTCCTTTTAAGGACCATAGTGTTGAGGGAAAGGAGTACAAGAGCTTTCCCAATCATGATGTGCTCAGGACTTGAGGAAGGAGAGGTCCTACCAGGCAAAGATATTGGAAAATCCAGTGGGACGTTGCTGAGGAAGGCAGAGCTCTGGGAAACAGGATGGCAGCTGATATCAAGATGGCAGCTGATACTGTGGTCTTTCTAGAGTGTTTCACAACTGACCCTGGAGTGTTTGTAACATAGGGGCCATAACAATGGGAGTCCATCTTCTGTATTAAATAACTCAAGCACAACCATTTGTCAGCAGTGCCCGGCACTGTGGTACTATGACTTGTAGGCAGAGGAATCCTATCCAGGGGGCAGCGATGCAGCTCCTACTGAATGCGGTTCCCACTGAGTTACAGCTAAGGGAGAATAATGTCATTTGGGAACATATGCTAAGAACACCTTCCCAATAAAATTCTTTAAATTAAAAGGCAGTGTTTAAATCAGAGTGAGCGTTATCAATATCAATGAGAACCAACTGACTCCAACTACCAGAGAAATACATCAAAACTCATATTACCATGTACATCCATATTACCACAAAAAGTAAAGCTGGACAGACAAGGGGAGAATGGTCAGACATCACACCCAACATAATTTCAGATCTCTGAGCCCCATGCCAAGATTCTGCCAAACCTTATGGCATCCAAGAGATGGGAGTTAGATAGAAAAAGCATATGGCTAGGGTGGGAGGGGGTTGAGGAGGAATTGCACAAGAAACAGACTTGCTTTTCCAGAGGTCTGCTTCAGCATCAGACTGTTGAGACAAAAATATGCTGTTTGAAACACACAAAAAAATGTCCTTAGTATTGCCTTTTAATACAAGGAATCATGTCCCTGGGGGCGGGCCACATCCAGCCTCCACCTTGCACACACACAAAGTGCAGACATGTGGAGGGCTACACACAGGAAATGTAATTCCCAGGAATCTAGACCTTTTGGGGTGCTGTCAAAGGCATCTGGCAGAAGTAACTTGATTACTTGATTCAAGACCCACACTACATGTTTTGCAAGTATAATTTTTTTATTATTTCTTAGGGGGTAAAAAAAAAAGTACACACATAAAATTAAGTTTTGGCATATTTTTAGTGTTTTTGCCAACTGTTACATGGGGGAGGGGTGTCAGCTTTGGTTCTTTAAATTATGTATAAAAAACAAGTGGTCATAAGTAATTTGAAAAGAAAAAAGGAAAAGAAAGCTATCACAGAAAGCCAAAAGGCTATTTCCACTGGGCAAGGAAAAGCCACACCAGGAATTTCAAAAGTGGATGGATATGGAGCTTAGAGAAAAATGGGTCAAGTCGAGCATATCCAAGCAACAGCCTGTCCTTCCGTATTTAACGTGAGACTGGGCCATAAATCTAACAATAGTTAGACACTGTGCCCAAAGGGCATTCCTTGGTTCAATAAGATGTGTGACACCAAGCAAGTTGCCGTCTCTAAATTAATTAAGAGTTTTGGGGGACCTACAATATCTGCTGCTATGCTAGTTTTCACAATTATGTCCTTTCAAAAATTCTCATCACATCCGTGAGGATTTGGGATTGTTATTCCCAACTTCCAAGTGAGGAAACTGGAAGAAAGAAAAGTTTTAGAAACTGTCCAATGTTACACAGTGTCCTGGAACATCAAAATGGGCCAGGGGATGGAGTGTCTGAATTAGGGAGAATAATGCCAAACCAGGAAACCAGCAGAGGGAAGAAAGGAACCAGAGCAGATCAACAGCGGGGACCTGTGACGTTCTGCCCTATCTGGCCTCATTTTCATTTCATCCACCTGTTGCACTGACTTCCAAGGTAACTTGAAGGCTCCAAAAAGCTTCTGATGCTCAGAAATGCTGATTCAGGATCCAAACACAGGTAGGGATGAGGATAAGGATGACGAGAATGGTAATGACCGATGATGAAGATGACGAGTAACATGAAGGCAGTGGTGATAAATAAAGCAATACCACCTGTGGTGCTCTTTCCATGTGCTAGACACTCTTAGGTACCTCAATGCTTTATCTCATTTTATTCTTACTGCAACCTGTGAGATAGAGATTACCATTTTCCTCCATGTTACAGATGAAGAAGCTGAGGCTCAGAGAGAAATGAGTTTCCCAAAGTAACAGAGCTAGTAGTTGAAACCCAAGTCCGCCCGACAGATTCCCAAGGCCATCCTCTTCACCAGTACACCTGGTGGTCTTCACATAGCCCGTTAGTCACAGGTCCAGTATGGACCTAATACCCCACCTCACCTTGGAAAAAATTTAACCAAAGTAATTCCTAAGGTTCCATGTAGATATGCAATTCTATTACCATGACTTTGTCATTATCGTTACAAATACATCCAAAGTATGTTTACCTTCTAAATTTGGTTCTTTTTGTTGTTGAACAGAAGTTTTTCATTTTGGGGGTCCAAACTTGGAACCCTGTCTCTTATTTTTCTGTGACTTCAGTGCTTGGTAAAGTATTCTTCTTTGGGGAAAAAATGATAACAACTCCATTTTACATTAGTCTGTTTTCGACGTACATTCTTTTAACTCTTGAATCCATCTGGAATTCATTTTGATGTATGGTAGTAATCAGATTTTATATCCACTGGTCTAGCTAACACTATTTCTGACAAAAGCCTCCTTATTGCCTTTTCCTGCAATTACTAACACAAGATAAGTTGTTCTTTTCTCAAAGTTTAAGTTTCCAAATGATTTTCCAATTACTTGAATTCCTACCAATATGATTCTTAATCTCCCTAAGCTATGTATAGGTAATGCAACATTAAACATTTTAGCAAATAAATTTGACCAGAAAGAAGAAGAGAGCACACACTGCCTGAGCGACTGGGGTCCCAAGTCCCAAGCCGACCCATAGCAAAAAGGAAGACTTCTGAAGGGTTTATTGACTTAAAAAAAAAAATCACCTTTATTTGAAATTTCCAAATAAACCAAGTGTATGCTTAAAAAATCTTTTTTTTTCTTTTTGACCAGAAAAAGATGGCTAAGATGGCAACTTAGAAAAGACATTTGAATGTCTCCACTCCCAAATTTCCATGAAAATGGCAAACATATTGAGTCAGCAATCCATTAACAATTTGTAGACTGACCCCAGTGAAGATTACTAACATCGGCATCACCCCAGGGCATGTACTACATTTAGCAAACAGCTAAGTTTATTTTCTAGAGGACAAGCAAAGTGCTGAATCTTGGAGGTGAGATGCCCCAAGTCTTCAAACAGAGTAAAATCACCCCATCTATGAAGTAAGAATACTGCAGGTCAGAAGAAGAGGAAATCCTTTTTTAAAAAATTGCATTTATGAAATAGATTTACTCCAAGAAGCAGCAGAAATTTTAAAGCATTTATGAGTCATATGCTCAGCAAGATTCAAGAATATATTGAATCTATGAAACTAAAACAGAGTCATGAAAAAGTAACAATTTGACATCAAGAAAGATTGGGTGAACATGAAAATAAAACTGGAATTAAAACTGTAATGGAAGCAGACAGATACTGCAGAAAATTGGATTACCACAGTGGAAGAGACACGAGAAGTTTAAAACTCTAAGCAGGAAAAATAAACATTTTTTAAATGTAAGAAGATATGGAGCATACAGTGAGGAGATTCAGTCTATGTATGACCCCGATGTCCACAATATTCTAGTCTTTATAATAGCTTTATTGAGATATAATTTACATACTGTATAATTTATCCATTAAAGTGCACAATTCAGTGGTTTTTAGTATATGCACAGAAATGTGCAACCATTATTACCATCAATTTTAGAACATTTTCATCACCCCAAAGAGAACTCCATACCCTTTAGCTCCTAAACTCCTCATCCTAGTATAGGCAACCACTAGAATACTTCCTATCTCCATGAATTTGCCTATTCAGGACATTTCATATAAATGGAATACTACAATATGTGATCCTCTGTGACTAGCTTCTTCCACATAGCATAATATTTTTAAGATTTATTCACTTAGCATGTATCGATACTCCTTTTTATGACCCAATAATGGACATTTGGGTTGTTTTCACCTTTTGGCTATCATGAATAACGCTGCTGTGAACATTCACATACAAGTTTGTTTGGCAGACATATGTTTCCATTTCTCTTGGGTATATACCTAGGAGTGGAATTGTCACTGGGTCATATGGTAATTCTACGTTTAAATTTTTGAGTAATTGACAGACCATTTTCCAAAGCAATGTACCATTTTACATTCCCTCCAGCAGTATATGAGTGTTCTAATTTCTCCACATCCTCGAAAATACTTGTTATCTGTCCTTTTAATTAGAGCCACCTTAGTGGGTATAAAGCGGTGCCTCATTGTGGGGTTGATTTGCATTTCTCGGATGACTAATGATGTTGAGCAGCTTTTCATGTGCTTATTGGCCATTTGTAGATCTTCCACAGAGAAATATCTATTCAGATCCTGTGCCCATTTTTAATTTTGTTGTCTTTTTATTATTGAATTGCAAGAGTTCCTTAAATATTCCAGAGATAAGTCTTTTATCAGATATATGATTTGCAAATATTTACTCCCATTCTGTGAATTATCTTTTCATTTTATTGATGAAATAAAAGCTGAAATACAATCTACAGAGGAATCAAGAGAGGGGAGACTGGATACTATTAAAAAAAGCAATTAAGTGAGGTAGAAGACAAACTTTAGGTGTTCTCAGAATGCAGAGGAAAAGGGCAAAGATATTAAAGCAGTATCAAAGAAGATGGCAACTGTCAGCAATAGAAAGCAGAAATTAGCTTCATGATTAATATGCATTCTAGAAAACAAATCCAGAACGAATCCGTAAGGCCCTCTGAAGCCTTTTGAAGCACCAAAGTTTTTAAATTTGATGAAGTCCAATTTATCTATATTTTCTTTGGATACTTGTGCTTTTATTGCCATATTTAAGGAACAATTGCCAAATCTGGGATCATGAAGATTTATGCCTATGTTTACTTTAAGAATCCTTAGGGGAATACCTCTTACTTTTAGGTGATTAATCCATCTTGATTTTCTTATATTGTGTGCAATAGGGGTTCAAGTTCATTCTTTTGCATTTGGATATCCAGTTGTCCCAGCCCCACTTCTGGCCCTTTGAGTTACTGTGTTCTTTAATATCCAAGAGAAATAATTCAAAATCTCAGCCCACTTAGCTCTAGAAACTTCAGTGTCATCGCCAATATTTGTTACGATTCCTTTATGGAGAAATGTCATGTTCCATCATCCTTCCTTCTGAACTCTTTTCTATCACAGATGCTGTATGGCTCAGAAAGATGCCCATGAACTGTCCACATTGCAAAAGAAGTCCTGGGAATGCCTTCCAGGTCACTTTCCTCCTGAAGAAGCATGCCCCGGCTGGAGTCATATGTGTCACATACATAATCTGCCACTTGAGCCATAGCTGATGGCACCAGGGAGCAGTTGCAAAGGTCTGAAGAAGGCCAGGAACTTATAAGATCACTTGATAAAGACACTAGTTAAGAGGTATTCCATATAAATGGGGGGAAACTGACCCAATCAAGTCCTCTATTTTGAGAACTATAAATGTTCTCACTAATGTCGTGAGATTAATGGGAACTCTAGATCACCATAATTGATCACCACCAAGGATGATTTGGGTTTACACAGAAACTGTTAATAATGCTAAGTTTTCTAGTAAATGGGTGTAATATGTTCTGTTTTTTTTTTTTTTTTAGGGATCTCTATGAATATAATGTTTTATTGTAATAAATTCCTAAAAATAATCCTTTCCTTTATGGGATAAACCTTCCTTGGTTCTAATGTGTCATTTTCCACTCACTTTTTTTTGTTAAGACTTAAGATTCCTGAGAATGGTCTATGGGTTTCCTTTTCATCCATCTCTCTTGAGAATATTTAGATTATGCTACTTTTTGATTGGCTTTAAACTCATCAGGTTCCCTATTCTAGAACAGTACAAATGATAGTGAAATTTTTTACAATTCTTGTCAATTGAGGAAGAATTATCCATAATCACCTCTAGCCTGGACTGTGTTTTCCTTTTTTTTTTTTTTTTGAGATTTAATAATTTTATTTTTATTTAAAAAAATATGTTGAAATTTGTTATTCTCTTATCTTCTTATATTTCCAATGGTTTTTGCTATGTATATTTTGATGCTATTCCTTAGCACATACATTTGCATTCCCATTAAATCTCCACTCTCAATCGGTGTTTCTCGGTGACTGGCAGCATCAGCCTCACCTGGAAATTTGTTAGCCGTGTAAATCCTCACGCCCCATCCCAGACTTAATGAATCAGAAACTCTGTGGGTGGGGCCCAGGGATCTGTTTGTTGACAGACCCTCCAGGTGATTCTGATATACCAGTTAGAGAACCACTGATCTATATCAGCACTTCCAGCAGCATAAAATGATTCTAAAATGAGTTATTAGTGATTCCTATAACCATTCTCTTTTTTTGTTTCCATTTTCCTAATACATCCTTGCCTTTTATTTTATAGTTGAACATAGCAAACCACTGAATTTTATGATCCAATTGGAGGAAGTTTAATTTTTTTTAAACAGGAAATTTTAAACTACTTATATTTATTCTCAGACTTGTTATGCTCGTCTTTCTAATGCCATTTTATATTTTCTGTTTTTCGTTTCTTTGATATTCCTTTCTGTTCCAGTTTTCTTTATAGGTTAATCTTTGTTTCACTCTTCTACAAAAATTTGGAATTCCAATAATGAATTCCATGGAAAACTTTCAAAAGCACTCTCAAATCTATTTTTATCAAATACAGACTGTAATTTTTACTGTAATCTATTGAAAATATGAAAATTAGCACTTACATTTTCTCTTGCCTCTATTCCTTCCATTCTGCTTTCTTCTATTTTGAATTCAGATAATATTTTCTCTTTTAAATGTATATATAACATGTATAATTTCTTTACATATAGTCTTTTGCCTTCTGTCATCATTACTTAAATTATATCTGTGTATTTAACATAGTCAATGCTCACTGCAGTGTATGTCATCTCACGGATCTGGGACACCCTGTGACCAATTTGTTAAGCAATATTATGTGGGTGGGATATTTCTCCAGACACCAAACATCTCTGAAGGTATCTTCCTATTTCCTTCACATAGGAACCATAGCCTTCTCCACTAAGTTCTACAGACATCGCTACATTGTTTCCTGGCATTCAGTGTTGCCAAGAATTCTAATATCAATCTGCTTTCTGCTCACTTGTCAGAAACAGGTTTTTTACTTTCTTTTCAGGATGCTTGCAGGGTTATTTCTTTTCTTTGAAATCCAATTTTTAAAAATTTTTAAAAGATATTTTAAAGTCAGAAATCCTGTTTTTATTTTTTCCCACATTTATTGCCTCCACTCCATTCATTCTGGATTCATTTTCTAGAATGCATATTAATCATGAAGCTAATTTCTGCTTTCTATTGCTGATAGTTGCCATCTTCTTTGATACTGCTTTAATATCTTTGCCCTTTTCCTCTGCATTCTGAGAACACCTAAAGTTTGTCTTCTACCTCACTTAATTACTTTTTTTAATAGTATCCAGTCTCCCCTCTCTTGATTCCTCTGTAGATTGTATTTCAGCTACTATATTTGCTCATTTCTGTGCGTCCTTTTGTTTTCTTACTCCCTTCCCTCCCAAGAACAGCCCAGTCAGTTTAATAGAAGCAAGTATCTTTGCATGTCTTTTTAGGAATTGATATTTTTTTTAAATGTGTTTTCAGTTTCTTATAAGAAATATATCTCAGAGGAAAGTGAATTTGCTTAGTCACAGTACATTACCATGCTTCTCTTGTGCAACAGAATTTTTCCATAAACCTTATATTGATTTTGTTCCATTATGAAGGACATATACACTCATCTTTATGAAGGAGATATACACTCATCCAAGACTGAGGCATTACCAAGAAAGAATTGCTTCAGGACTGATCAGAGTTTGGGCGAAGGGGTAGTAGAAGAGGGTGTCCTCCCAACTCCTTCACATTCCCAGGTGCAGATCGAAAGGAGAGAAAAGTAAAAAAAAAAAAAAAAAGAAAAAAGGAGAGAAAAGTTGCAACAGGTTATAAATGCAGAGATTATTAAATGACCGTGAGAGGGGCAGGACCACCTGGGGGAGTCTCTTAACATCTGTCAGAACCAAAGGCAGGAAGAGGCCTCCTTCCTTGAATATATTCCTAATCCCACAATCTTTCGGGGCCAGAAGGAACCTAAAGCCCAGGGAAGTCAAGCTCTCTCCCCAGCTGTGAGATAGTCTGCACTTAAATTGAGGTGCCTGACCTCCAAACTCAAGCCATTGCACGTGGCCACACAGGCTCTACACGACACCATCCAGAGAACTCCATTCACACAGCTACAGCCCTGGAGCTATGCACCGCGGCAGCCCTGATTTAAGAATTACATTTTTTAAAATGCTTGGAATTTTCTTTGGTCACTAATCCAAGGCAATTGCCTCTTTATTATAATATACTCTTTTCATTTTATGAAAATATCATCTTGACTAATTCATGTCTTCAATAATCCTTCTAAAGTTTTCTTCTTTTCCCTGAATTATCTATATATGCTCTGAAGTCAGTTGCATTAGTTCATTTTCATTTTCTCTTTCTTATTCTCTTCATGAGTTTGGCGATCATTGGTTATCCAACCCCTCATCAATATGTCATTTGCAAATACCCTCTCCCATTCAGTAGGCTGCCTTTTTGTTTTGTTGATGATTTCCTTCACTGTGCAAAAGCTTTTTACTTTGGTATAGTCCCAATAGTTTATTTTTGTTCTTGTTTCCTTTGCCTGAGGAGATCTACCTAAAAAAATGTTGCTATGGCCAATGTCAAAGAAACAACTGCCTATGTTTTTTTCTAGGATTTTTATGGTTTCAGGTCTCACATTTAGGTCTTTAATCCAATTTGAGTTTATTTTTCTGTATGGTATAATCAAGTTTCATTCTTCTGCATGTGGCTGACCAGTTTTCCCAGCAGCATTTATTGAAGAGACTGTCTTTTCCCCATTGTATATTCTTGCTTCCTTTGTCATAGATTAATTGACCATATAAGTATAGGATTTGTTTCTGGGCTCTCTATTCTGTTCCATTGAGCTATGTGTCTATTTCTGTGCCAGTACCACACTGTTTTGATTATTATAGCTTTGTAGTATATCTTAAAATCTGGGATTGTGATGCCTCCAGCTTTGTTCTTCTTTCTCAAGATTGCTTTAGCTATTTGGGGTCTTTGTGGTTCCATACAAATTTTAGGATTATTTGTTCTAGTTCTGTGAAATCATGTTGATACTTTTTTTTTCCTTTTTTTAATTAACATATAATGTATTATTTGTTTCAGAGGTACAGGTCTGTGATTCACCAGTCTTACACAATTCACAGCGCTCACCATAGCACATACCCTCCCCAATGTCCATCACTCAGCCACTGCATCCCTCCCACCCCCCACTCCAGCAACCCTCAGTTTGTTTCCTGAGATTAAGAGTCTCTTATATTTTGTCTCCCTCTTTGGTTTCATCTTGTTTCATTTTTCCCTCCCTTCCCCTATGATCCTCTGCCTTGTTTCTCAAATTCCTCATATCAGTGAGATCATATGATAATTGTCTTTCTCTGATTGACTTATTTCACTTAGCATGATACTTTTAAGGGTGAAAGGGGTTGAAATGTTTGTGCTCAGTCTGCTCTTGGACTGAAAGCTAAATAGAAGTTTTCCAACAATTAAAATAAAGGTTGAAAGCAGCTGGGAATATTAAGAATATTGTTTTAAGAAACTTTCCTGAAGTGCCCTAAAATGTTTTTATTCTAAAATTTAAAAATTTATATTTATATGTTCTAATTCTGGGTAGAGTTTATAAGAATTCTATGTTTATATATTCTGTAAGTTTTATAAATTTTTAAACATTTTATTTTTAAGCAATTTTGACATCCAACATGGGGTTCAAACCTATAACCCTGAGACCAAGAATTGTATACTCCACTGACTGCGCCAGCCAGGCACCCCAAATTCTATAAATTTATATTTATATACATTTTATCTCTTCATGATTTATATTTTATATATACTTTAAAACTCTATTTTTAAAGACTACTATGTATTTTTTCATAATGATAAAAGGATGTTTTAAGAGGGTGTTGGGAAAATATACTTATAAGAACGGTGGTTTAAAACTCTGTCCCTAGGGGTGCCTGGGTGGCTCAGTCATTAGGCATCTGCCTTCGGCTCAGGTCATGATCCCGGGGTCCTGGGATCAAGCCCTGCATCGGGCTCTCTGTTCACTGGGGGGCCTGATTCTCCCTCTCCCACTCCCCCTGCTTGTGTTCCCTCTCCCCCTGTCTCTCTCTCTGTCAAAATGAATAAATAAAATCTTTAAAAATAAATAAATAAATAAAACTCTGTCCCTAGGGCACTTGGGTGGATCAGTAGGTTAAGCGTCTGACCCTTGACTCTTGATTTCGGCTCAGGTGATGATCTCAGGCTTGTGAGATCGAGCCCCTCCCCACCCCCCCACCCCCCGTCGGGCTCCATGCCCAGCATGGAGCCTGCTTAAGATTCTCTCTCTCTCCCTCTCCCTCTACCCCTCTCCCTCCTCCCCACCCCAGTTGCTCTCTCTCTTTAAAAAACAAAACAAACAAAACAACTCTATCCCCCAAATTCTGTAACTATGTATGGTGACAGATGTTCACTAGACTTATTGTGGTCATTTTGCATTATATACAAATATTGAATCATTATGTTGTACACTGAAATTAATATAATGCTGTATGTCAACTATACCTCAATAAAATAAATTCAAAAATATAATAATAAAACTATGTCCCATTAAGATCTGAGGTCTGGCAGAGTTGGCTCAAGAATAAAAGAGGAGGTTGAGGGAACAGATTCCCAGTGTCCTTGCCATTTTTATCTATTTTATATATTTGGAATTTTGTATAAGATTTCATCTGGAAAATGATCACCATTGCCTTAAAAAATGAAACACATTATATTACAGACTTTATTTTTGGTTTATTTAGGTTTGCTGTGATTTATAAATAAGCTTTTTTATTTAACAATCATTGAAGAGTTGTCTGCCTTTAACAATCAGAATTTATTTTAGCTCTTAGAACAGCGCCTTCCTTGATTGCATCACAGGTTTCTCCTGCCACCTGGTGGCAACATATGTCTATTGCAGGGGCAATTTCTAAATTTAGTTGGCATGTGCTGAAGTTGCAAATACAACTTACTAAACAATGATTTGTAGAGGGCTTTTTTTTTTGAGTATAGTTGAAACACAATGTTAATTAGTTTCAGGTGTACAACATAGTGATTCAACTTCTCTTATTCCCCTGACCTATTCATTCCATAACTAGAAGCCTATATCTCCCCCCTCCCCTTCACACTTAGCTCATCCTCCAACCAACACCTTCTTCCCTCTGGCAACCATCAGTTTGTTCTCTGTATTATAGGTCTGATTCTGCTTTTTGTTTTTTATGTATTCATTTGTTTTGTTTTTCAGATTCCACATGTGAGTAAAATCATAATATTTGTCTTTTTCAATCTGACTTATTTTACTTAGCATAATGCCCTCTAGGTCCATCCACCTTGCAAATGGCAAGATCTCAACCTTTTTATGACTGTGTAATATTCCACTGTGTGTGTGTGTGTGTCTGTGTGTCACATCTTTTTTATCTATTCGTCTATCAATAAACACTTAGATTGCTTCTATATCTTGGCTATTGTAAATAATGCTGCAGTAAACACAGGGGTGAATATATCTTTAAAATTAGTGTTTTTGTTTTCTTTTGGTAAATTCCCAATAGTGGAATTATTGGATCATATAGTATTCTTATTTTTAATTTTTGGGGGAACCTCCATGCTATTTTCCACCATGGCTGCACCAATTTACATTCCCACCAACAGTGCATGAGGGTTCCTTTTCCTCCACATTCTTATCAACACTTGTTATTTCTTGTCTTTTTCATGCAATCTTGCCATTCTGACAGGTGTCAGGTGATATCTCACTGTGGTTTTGATTTGCATTTCCCTTATGATTAGTGATGCTGAGAACATCTTTTCATGTGTCTGTTGGCCATCTATGCAGAGGGTTTTTTTTTAACATCCATTATAAATTACAAGACAATTCTACATCCATTATCTCATTTTATCCTCCCACCAGCTTTGACAAGTGGATATTCATATTTTCTCCATTTTCCACAGAGGAAAAAGCAGCCTAAAAGCTAAGGAACTTACCTTAGGTGATAATCAAAAAATTATGAGATTGGGACTCACCCCCAAACTTGTAACAGTTATAAGAGAATGATGTGATTATCTAAAGAGTCCTAAATCTAGAGAGATATATGGGCTGGAAATACAAAATTGATAGCCATCTGAATAGAGGTGATATTTGAAGTTATAGATTGATAGACTTGGAGCCATGAAAATGACAAAAAGGGATTCCAGTACACAAACTAAGATCGTATGGCTTAGTAATGGCAGGTAAAAGGAAGATAAGGGAGCTCACACTCTTGGCAGTCTAAAGTCACAATCTGAAGGATGAGCAGGAAGAGGATGAGGAAGGAGAGGAGACATAATAGTTCTACTCTACACAGTCCAGATCAAACCTAAAATTCGAACTTGTTACGAGACACAGATGTGACACAAAAAATAATAAAGTATGACTATTCATAGCCTCTTTCCCTCCTTACCACTCAGTCCCAAAAGGATTCTTTCTTGCCCAATTATCTAATCAGTCCCTAGATGTTTTTGTGACTAGTGGGGTAATCAAGAAGAAAAATAATACAAGAAGAGGGAGAAGATATCAGGATTTAAAACAGAAAGGGAGGGTGCCTGGGTAGCTCAGTTGTTAAGCGTCTGCCTTCAGCTCAGGTCATGATCCCAGGGTCTGGGATCGAGCCCCCCATTGGGCTCCCTGCTCCGTGGGAAGCCTGCTTCTCCCTCTCCCCCTGCTTGTTTTCCCTCTCTTGCTGTGTCTCTCTCTGTCAAATAAATAAATAAAACCTTTAAAAAAAAAAAAAAAAAACAGAAAGGTAGAGAACTAAGGACAAGAGAAAAAGAATTAATACAGAGATGAAGAGACCTTACAGGCTGGGTTTAGAAGAGAATATTTTAGACTTTGGGATGGGAGAGAAATGAGACTTTGTTGTAGTTGGCTTGTATGAGAGATTAGTAGAGATAGAGAGAACAGAACTGGGCACAGCCTCAGATGGGTCATCAGGTAGAGATGAGCTGTCATAGAAGAAAGAGATTATAGAGCAAGTCACAAGTCCCAACAGATGAAAGAGGTAAGAAAGGGCCACAGGTCAAAACTCCTGAGAAAAAGCCCAAGACCAGTGTGATTCCAAGCCAACATCTATACCACCCATGACTGGCCTACAAGACAGAAACCAGAACCTCGGCATGCGTGGGTCCTGACCAGTAAATGCCAGAGAGAAAGGGCCACATGCCAGTGAATAAAGGAGACAAAAAAAAGACTGAAAAACACCTCTGGCATACTCAGGTGCAATAAGAGAGAACTCTGCCCAGGCTCAAGAGCCCACTCTGCCATTTTCTAACTGGTGACTTTGGAAAATTCCTCCCCTCTCTGGGCTTCCACACCATCCTCTAGATAGTGAGTGGATGTTGACCTCTAGGTGTGGGTAATCTCTGGGGGCTCTTCTGGCTTGGCCTGCCTCTGCCTCAGCATCCCATTTGGTTGCAGACACCCTACCTGTCTCCCTAGAGACAGAACAGGTGGGACTGAGGGAAGCAGATCTTCTTGTACTGCTGTGGCTGTTGCCGAGGGGATTTCCGACCCCCGACCCCCTTCTCACCACCGTGCCCTTCACAGTGGCTTCCCACCTGCCCTTGGGGCACAACCTCCAGCCACCCTCCTTCATACATTTGGCACCAAACACATTCGGCTTCCCCCTTGCTTGGCTCTGGGCCTCTCCCCCTGCCCCGTCCACCGTCCATATGGAATGTGCATGGCATCTGCCAAACACTTCTTGTTTATGTTTGTCAAAAGATTCTATGATGGAAAGTTCCCTTTCTCAGTAGATTCTATGATGGAAAAGTGCGAGTTCCTTCCTTCTCTGGTTCCTTAGACTCTCCTAGAATTCTGGAGCTGGATGGGCTTCTGATAATTAACTATTTGTCTTCCATTTCAGATTGTCATCTCTGTGAGGGCTCAGTAAATATTCATTAAATCGTTTATTAAATGATTTATTAAATTAATTAGTGAATGAATGGATGCATAATGCTAACAAATCCACAGACTTCTAGCGAACAGGCCTCTGCGCTCATCCACCCGCCTCACTCTCTACACTATGGCCATAAGGCCTCCTTGCTGTTCCACAAACATGTCCTGGCACCAAATCTTCTGAGACTTAGCCTCGGATATCTGGCCTGGCTCACACCCTCGCACACCTCAAAGCTTTGCTCCCATGTCACTCTCTCGGAGGCTTTCCCAGACAACCATATTTAAAATTTTCAACATGTCCCCCACCCCCAATCTTGAAACTCCCTATCTCTCTCTCCTCTTTATTTTTTCCATAGTATTTACCACTTTACAATATATGACATAATTTACTTATTTTATTTACTTTCTATCTCTTCCAGTAAGTTTCATGAGTAAAAGGGCTTGGATCTGTTTTATTCACTGCTATATGCCTTGTAGTTGGCAGTGAATTATTTGTTGAATGAAATCCCTGGTTCTCAAGTCGTTGGATTCCAGCATGGTGTCTCACCCAAGTAAACTAATTCAATAGCCAAAAATAATTCAGACCTTTTATTGTGTTCTTAAAAGCCGCTAAAGGAGGTGATAATCATAACCCAAGTGAGCCTTCTCAAAATTGTCTTTCCATCCTTTTGCATTTCTTAGATTCCAGCAGCTGTTTCCTCTAAAAACTTCACTTCCATGTCTCTTGGTGAACTTTCCCCAAGTGCCTTGTCCATGCGGGTTCTCCACTTTTCCTTCCTCATAGGCCAGCACCCCCCCTCCACCCCCCAGCCTCACCAAAATTCACTGCCACTACTTCTGCTTCTACCATCACGGAGCCACAGTAGGATGAGACTCTCCCTCACTCACTATGGAGGGAAATGGGCCAAATCCCCCAAGAAGCAAGGTTCTCTCACTCTGAGTGCTTTTCCTAAGGTAATTATAAGAAAGGAGTTTTTGGGTAGTAATTTTGTCCATTTGTTACAAATGCAACCTCAGAGAGCAAAGAGGTCAAGGGCCCCAGTATTTTCCCAAAGAGTCACTATATGTGTTTGTTAGCTGAGGCACGTGATATTGTTAACTTACCTATGACCACTTGGGGAGAGGTTAAAGATGTCCCTTCCCTCTAGTTTGAGAACCTTGGCCTTTGTGCAGAAGAGAGGCTAGAGGATTGGAGCATATGGGTGACTCTAGAAGAGAAACTGAGTCCCACCCTGACAGCCTCGCCCCCATACTCATGTGCTCAGCTCAGCTCCGAGAGGGAGGTCTTACCAGCTAGAGAAGCATATTCCAGGGAGCAGTCAGGCTACAGAGCTGTTGGTTCCAGGAACCTGATCATCTCAGCTGGTGGCCAAGACTCTGGAGTTAGAATAGGCATTTACCTGGAGAAAAACTCAAAGGGGACAGGAGCCTGGAGCTCTTGCCCTTGAATCAAGGGGACTAGAGAGCAAAGACCAGAATTACCCCCGAGCCATCGCTGGAGGGGAGAGAGAAGAGCTGGGACTGGAGGTGAGCCACGCCACCAGGATCTCCCCTAGCGGCAAGTGTTGTGCAGCGAAGGAGACATGGGGAGCAATGATGGGATCAGCCAGTAGGTCACAGTGGGGTCCCCCAGTCCCAGTCGGGCCTGAGGATCCTGACTCTAAGCATGTGATGCACATAGAGCAAAGCTGCTGGTAAAATTCCTCCCTTGGTCAGAATGGACACAAGATCTAGGAGCAGGAGGAAGCCTGCAATAAGGGCTATCAGAGGACATGGAGCAACCAGAAAATTCATTCACTCGACAAATGTTTACTGAGTGTCCACTACTGCCAGGTAGTCTTCCTCTTGGAGCTGACACCCTTCTATCTGGGAGGAATCACAACCATGGAAGGCCCCCAGCAGCCATTCTTGCCTGGCTCCTCCAAACACCCTTGATCCACACCTGTGGTTCACTCTTACAAACTTCAGGGAGTACAGTCTGTTTGCACGAGATACACATTTTAACCCCAGAAAAAGTTTAACAACCACACCAAAATCATAGTGCCTTGAAAAATAATTTTTAAAAAAATATGCCCATGCTGATTTTATTACTGGTATTTCCTAGAACTCTTAGCAGCCTACTCAGGATTCCAGGATTCCACAGAGCACAAGTTAAAGTCTTTGTCCTCAGTCAGGCTGACCTTCCAAAAAAAGAGGTGGGCACACTCTCTATCCCCCAAACAGCAGTAATGGTGAGATATATCAAAGTAGAGTGAGCCAGGCTTCATTATTGGAGCTCTGAGGCCTGAAATGGGCTCCCAGAGGGCCAAGTGGACTTGTAAATAGATGCAGTAAAAGAGTAAATAAATGAATTTGTGCGATTGGAGGGAAAAGCTCCAAAGCAGTTCTGGTGATGCAGAGACAACCATTTAAACGAGAGTGCCTGGGCATGCATCTCACCCAGCAGATGTAATGGCTTCATATACATTCATGAGCTTTGGTCTCCCAACTCTGCCTCTTTTTCAATCACAATCATAAAAGACAAAGGGAAAGTGAGAGGGGAGAGAAAGATAGATAAACTTCAAGGGTCCGAACTGCAAACACAACCTACAGTTTGTAAATTGCTTGGAGACCTTTGGAGGGAGAATCAAGGAAATGAAAAGTAGAACGTACAGGAATATTACTGTTTAGGGGAAAGTCCCTGCTCTGGGCATAAAATCTTGTCTGGAGAATGGTTGAGCGGCACAATACTGACTAAACGTGAGATTGCTTTGTATAAAGACGTGCTTTGTTCTTTACTCTGCATTCTTCTGCCTGTCTCCTGTGGCCACCTCCAAGGTCATTTCCTTGTGGAAACTCCAAGGCTCTATGATTTTAGTTATATTAAAACCAAGAGCCCAGGAGTCCTGGCTATGTTTTTTGGCCTCTGCTACCTGCCGCCCCTCCCAGGTGGATCCTCTGAGAATCCAACCTGCCACAAAGTCAGGTGGCCTCACAGCTCGGACGCCGCAGACGCCAGTGTCGGAGTTTGTGCTTAAATACCAGCTCAGCCACTTTTTGTGTAACCTGCACCCCCTTCCAGGAAGGACTTAAAGTCATCCGCTGCAAAAAGGCTTTTCAATTGTGTGTACTTGTGCACGTGTTGCCTAGTAATTTGAATAGGGGGATTTATTGTTTCTAGAAATAAACATAAACGCACAAACACACACACAAGGTGAGGGAATTGGCTGCCAGTAACTTGAGGTCAAGCTATTGTTGCATGCTGGGGTCTTGTGTCCTCAAAGGCAAGTGCATGTTGCTAACTTCAGCTGGGAGGAATGCAGCAGTGCAGCCCCAAAGAATGAAAGATCACAGGCCAGCTTCTGTTTTCCACACCGGGCTGGGTTTAGACCAAAGGCAGCCGAGCGCCAAGCAGCCAGCTCAGCTGGGTCACGGGGCCCTGCTGCCCCTTCCCTGTGAGTGAGACTGACCCCAGGCCCCGGCAAGCTGTTAGGGGGCTCCGCGCTGCCGGAGGAGCAGCTCTTCAGAAGGGATGAGAGACGAAGGTCGTACCCATTCGTGTTTAGCCCTGGCCTCTCGGTGGCTCTGAGAATCCTTGGCCCAGGGCCAGCTTGGATAATTACATTTCACCTGCCCAAACCCTTCCATGGTTTCCCCCGAGAGATGTATTCCTCTTCCACGGCTGCCGTGATCCAGAACATAAATACTCTCTCAAAGGCAGTATTCTGTGCCTGGGAAGCTGAGGTTTTGTTCCTTCAAAGGAAAATTCTCTGTAACAATGCACTTACTTTCATTCCTTCATTCCATCAGCAAACATTTATTAAGCATCTACTTAATGAGTCCTAAGCACTGTGCTGAGTGCTGGGTGTGCAAAGAGGAATAAGAGGATATATTTTGGGGCCCTTAAGAAGTTCACAGTCTAGTAGGAAAACCATCAATAGGAGTAGTAAATGCTTTTGAAAATGGAGAATGACTGGTGAAATGAAAAAGAGAGATTCTAAATCTCCTTAGAAGAGTCAAAGAAGGTTCCAGGACCAGTGAGGTTAAAGCTGAACTTTTAAATAGAACCTCAATGAGCAGATAATGAAGAAGAACATGCAAGGCAGGGGACAAATACATATGCAGAGCAAAGAGCTTGGAGTTGACAGAATAGAAGGTAAGGTGGCTGGAGTATACGGTATGAGAGAAATGGGCAGGAAGGACAGGCTGGAAATGTAATCTCTGGTTAAGCTGTGAAGAGCCTGGAATAGCATGGTAAGGAACTTAATCTATAGCATCTGAAGATTTTCAAGATGTGGAATAAGATCATACTTTACTACAGTCCCTCTATGGCAGTGTGGAGAGAAGAACTGGGAAACTAAAGAAAAAGAGGCGAGAACAAAAATGTGGCTCTGTCATTCTAAAGCAATGAGAAGTAGTGGGAGTTGAATGAAGGCAGAGGCGGTGGGAGAGACGAGCAGACAGATACACACTCTCGGGAAAGGAAATCAACAGGTTCTTAGAGCCGGTCTGGATGACACGTGAGAGAACAGAAGGATCCAGAAGAGTGGGCGCATAGATGGACTATTAAGCAAGATGTCACGGGAGGCAGAGTAGGGGCAGGAAGGGCTCAGGTAGAGATTACAGAAGGTACTGGAAGTGAAGGCCCAGGCTCATTAACTTCCACAAGTTCTCTGCAATGACTGCAGGATGAGTTTTGTCAACAGATTTACCTCTGGTAGCTTATGCCAGTGGTCCCCAAATCTGAGCTTAAGAATCACCTAGAGTGCTTGTTAAAACAGATTCCTGGTTTTCAGATTTAGTAGGTCTAGTTTACCTAACCCAAGAATTTGTATTTCTAGCAAGTTCCCTGTGATGCTGACATGACTGACCTGGGGTCCACAATATAAGAATCTCTGCTCTAGACTTTTTTGGGGGCTATTCTCCTATTTGGTCTGATACTTTCTCTGAGAGGGTAACTAAAAGGGCTGATGCAGGTGGAAATGATCAAAGATGTTCCCTATTACCAGCAGAATTTCAAGGGTTCAGTTCTAACCATTAAGAACAAGTGTTTGAATTTGGTGGCTGCTTAGTATCTCATTTTTTCTTACTCAAATGATAGGTTTTAAAAAAACTTAGCTTATAATAATAGGTAGCCTATTTTTCGAGGGCCTACTATATGCCAGCCTTCATGATATGCATCTTCTATGCATTGTCTCATTTAGCTCTATCAATAACTCTGTGGAGGTGAGTACTATTATAATCCCCATTTCTCAATTGAGGAAACTGAGGCACTGAGTGGTTAAAATCAGCCCAAGATCAAGTTGCCATTAAATGGCAGATTTACTTCAATCTGTGCTCAAATACTAGCATATATATTGTCTCCTTTACTATCCTGTATTTTGTTCCATGAAATAGGCTAGCTTACTCCAAGACCAGAATCTTCCATATCCTGTCATTAACCTACAGTGGTTTCCTGAATCTGTTTTCAAAAATCTGCCAGCATAGATGTAGTATAATAATCATGTTTCAGCTTCTTAATAACCCTTGTGCATTGAACAATCAAGAGAATGGAAGGGTCAAGTGGAAGGCAATGCCCTGTAGTGCTATGAATGTGTTTGAGGACTTTCTGTGAAAACGCCTGGGGGATACACAGGCATTCTTAGCATATTACAGTGTAAGAGCCTCACAACATCTGTTCCAACAACATCTCTAGACAGTACATGCAGTATCATCCTTAAAAGACAATTTTCAGAAAGCCCTAAACAATTAAGATTTTTTTGGCTACCTCCAAATAAAGCAAACAGAGCAAGTAATTCATGCAAGTTTTCCATAAAGAATCTATTGGTTATTTAAAATCTAGTAGTTATTTAGCCTCTAGGTTACATGCCTAAACTGTGAGACAGAATGTGTCCTATGAAACCACAGGACATCAGAAATTCTGACCGGTGTCCCAGCATTATTCTAAGGTAAATTCCTAAAAGCTAGGGAGTATGAATATTATGGCTGATTAAAGAAGCCAAAGGTAGCAGGACAACTCTCTTTTAAGGAGAGTAAGCTCTTTGAAGAGCACAGATGAGTGCCCGTCTGGAAAAGACAATGTTAAAAGAAAATTTCAGGAGGACCATCCTCAAACTATCCCAGAGCCATGCCTGACTCAAACACTCCCAGACCCACCAGCAGGGGTGACCTGGGATTAAGTCTTGCAGTCAAGGGCAAAGAATCTTCAAGGCAGACCCTCACATGTAAGCCTTCTCCCAAATCCCTGTCCATACTACTGGTCTTTAATATCACCACTAGAGCTTGGACTTAAAATCTTATTTCTTGGCTCGGGTCCTAAAATGCCACCCTCTTGGAGGCCCTTTTCCCAGAGTCTACCATCAATTAACACTTCCACCACCAAAACCATCTCCACACCTGCAGCTGGATAACGCCTTACTTCAAATTAGCCAGAAGAGTTCAGAGAGAATGCTGCCTTCTGCCTGAATTCTAGCAAACTCTTGGCTTTAGCTCCTGCTACCCTGTTCCAGACACACATCCCTATCCCTTGGAAATAGAGGCTATATATCCGACATTGCTAGTCCTCACAAATTGATTTCCTCTTCTTCCTGGGCTCATAGCCCAGTTTCTCTTGCAGTGAGATGTGGCCATATGATTCAGTTCTACCAAAGGAAAGTAAGAAATGGTATTCCAGGTCTGGCCCATAAAAACCTTGGATGTGCCTCTTTCCTCTTCCAGTGGCTGGGTATTAATTTCCAGGGCAAAGTTGGAAGCCATGTATTAAAGATGGCAGAGTTTATCAACCTGGATCACTGAATGTCTGTGCAGAACATAGTTCCACCACCTGAAGGTATTAGACGGCTCATGTGAGTGAAAATAAACTTGACTGTATTTGAGCCATTATATATTCTGGGAACTTTGGTTACTGCAGTTGCCTATCCAACTAATACAAGTGGATCAAGTACCAATCCACTAATACCCTTTAGAGAATCTTCCACAAGGACCTTTCTCACTGATGAGTTAACCTCTCTGGCCACGTGCTCAGTCCCAATTTGCAGGTTTTTCCTACCATGTATGGCTGAGATCCCAGCATCTTATCTGCCAATCCCATCAAGGAAGCACATGCGGTACCTTATGGTTCAAGGATGGAAAAAAGCCTAGATTTATGGCAAGGAAATAGGGGATTATACACATACATGCACAGCCCTGAACCTATTTCTCCCAGTCTACTCATCCAGAGATGGCTTGACTGGCATCCCTCAGCAAGGAAGAATCTAAGTCTTTAACTTCAGTGTCCCTCTATGAAAGATGAGAGGATCCAAAAGAACGCCAATATATATCACTGACTTCCCTTACTTTCCTGGAATAGATTCTTTTAATTGGTTCTTGTGATAGTAGATGTGAAAAGTGCTTTCCTTAGGGTAATTGGGAAATCCTGAAACCAGATAAAACTTCAATTAATCCAGTTTAAAAACATTGTTAGCGTGCCAATGCTTATGAGACTTAGAACTTGAGCCCCTGAAACAGCACAGGGAAGAGATGAGACACAAGAAACATAGGGAACATGGTAAAACCAGTGAATTAGCATGAGCATGGGCCCATGCCTGCACTTCATTTGCTGTGAGGGGGAATTCTTTGATTAGAAGCAATGCTTTTTGGGATATTATAATGGTAGGTAGGTAGGTAAGTAGGTAGGCAGATAGATAGATAGATAGATAGATAGATAGATAGATAGACAGACAGACAGATAGATAGGTAGGTTCTGTAAGCCCAAGAATGATAGCTTTGGCAGAGGCATTGTGTATAGGGAAGTCAAATCTGTGTCCAAAGTGTCAATTCCAGTAAGAACAAAGCAATTCCCCTTCCATGTTAGAAGCAGTCCAATGTAATCATACTGGTACCATATTGAGGGCTCAGTGTTGGTCTCTATTGCTGGTAGACTAGGCATCAGCAGCAGCTGTAGCCAGGTTGGCCTTGGTGAGTAGATGTCCATTTGTTGACAGTAGATTCATAACCTCCATATAAGTTAAGATCAGTCTTTCCATTTTTGCAAAAAGAAATTATTGAAATCTGAATCTATAGATTGCTTTGGGACATACTGCCATCTTAACAATATTGTCTTCTAATGCATGAACATGGGATATCTTTCCATTTATTTGGTTCTCCTTTCATTTCTTTCAGCAATGTTTTGTACTTTCTTAAATTTGCTGAAATTTGTTTTGTGGCCTAACATATGATCTATCCTGGAGAATATTACATGTACACTTGAGAGGAATGTGTATTCTGTTGCTGTCAGATGGAATATTCTGTATACGTCTGTTAGGTCCATTTGGTCTATGGTGTTCTTCAGATCCACTGTTTTCTTACTGATTTTCTGTCTGGATGATCTATGCATTGTTGAAAGTGGAAGACTGAAGTTCCCTACTATTATTGTATTGTCCATTTCTCCCTTCAGATCTATTAGCATTTGCTTAATATATTTAGGTGCTCCAATGTTGAGTTCATATATATTTACAATTGTTGTATCTTCTCGATATATTGACCTCTTTATCATTATATGATGATCTTGTCTCTTGTTACTGTTTTTGGCTTAAAGTCTGTTTTGTCTGATATATAGCTAGCCTTGCTCTCTCTTGGTTTCCACTTACATGGAATATCTTTATCTCTTTTAGCCTATGTGTATCCTTAAAACTTAAGTGAGTCTCCTGTAGAAAGGATATAGTTGGGTCTTGTTTTTTAATCCATCCAGCCACTCCATGACTTTACACTGGAGAATTTAATCCATTTATACTTAGAATAATTGTTGATAGGTAAGGACTTATTAATGACATCTTATTATTTTCTGGCTGTTTTGTAGTTCCCTTATTCTTCTCCTTCTGCCTTCTTTTGTGAACTAATGATTTTTCTTATTGGCATGCTTTGATTCTCTTCTCTTTATCTTTTGTGTATCTACTGTAGGTTTTTGCTTTGTGGTTACCATGAGGTTTACATAAAACATTTTATAGATATAACAGCCTATTTTATGTTGATAATAACTTACGTTCAGGGCGCCTGGGTGGCTTAGTCGGTTAAGCGACTGCCTTCGGCTCAGGTCATGATCCTGGAGTCCCTGGATCGAGTCCCGCATCAGGCTCCCTGCTCGGCGGGGAGTCTGCTTCTCCCTCTGACCCTCCCCCCTCTCATGTGCTCTCTCTCATTCTCTCTCTCTCAAATAAATAAATAAAATCTTTAAAAAAAAAAAAAAAAAAAACTTACGTTCAATTACGTACAAAAACGCTACCCTTTTACTCCTCACCTTTTATGTTATCAATGTCACAATTTACCTCTTTTTATATTGTGTATTCAAAACAAATTATTCTAACTAGTTATTTTTAATACTATTGTTCTTTAACATCTATACTAACATGATTAACATACCACAGTATTATAGTATTAGAGTACTCTGATTTTGACTACATACTTATCCTTACAAATCCTTCTCACACTTTTCAAAAAAACTACAGAGTGGGGGAACAATTCCTAACTCATTCTACGAGGCCTGGATTACCCTAATACCAAAGCTAGACCACAACACTATGGGGGCGGGGGGGCACCAACTACAGACCAATATCCCTTAGGAACTTTGATGCAAAAATCCTTAACAAAACACTCCCAAACCAAATTCAACAGCATATTAAAATGATTATACAGCATTACCAACTGAGATTTATTCTCAGAATGCAAGGATGGCCCAACATATGAAAATTGATCAATTTAATACACCACATTAACAGAAGGAAGGGGAAAAAAAACACATAATCATCTCAATAGACACAGAAAAAGCACTTGACTAAATTCAACACATTTTTTTTTTAAGATGTTATTTAATTAGAGCACGCATGCATGTGTGAGCAAGAAGGGAGCAGAGGGAGAGAGAGAAGGACAGTGGGGGTTAGGAGAGGGACAGGCAGACTCTGTGCTGAGCACAGAGCCAACTCAGGGCTCCATCCCAGGACCCTGAGATCATGACCTGAACTGAAATCAAGAGTTGGATGCTTAACCGACTGAGCCACCTAGGCGCCCCTAACACCTTTTCATGACAAAAATATTCAATAAACTAGGATTAGAAGGAAACTACCTCAACAAAATAAAAGCCATATATAAAACCCACAGAGATCATGCTCCATGATGAAAGACTAAAAGCTTTTCCTCAAAGATCAGGAACAAGACAAAGATGCCCACTTCTATTCAACATAGTACTGGAAGCCCTAGCAAAACCAATTAGGCAAGAAAAAGAAAAGGCATTCAAATTGGAAAGAATGAAGTAAAATTATCTCTGTTCTCAGGTGATCTTAAATGTAGAAAACCTTAAATATTGCACACAAAAAAACATTAAAAATAATAAATGAATTCATCTAAGTAGCAGAATACAAAGTAAACACACAAAAATCAAATAGCATTTCTATACATTAACAATGAACAATCTGAAAAGGAAATTATGAAAACAATTCCATTTACAATAGCATGAAAAAGAGTAAAATACTTAGGAACTAACCATGAAGTTGAAAGACTTCACAATAAAAACTACAATATATTGCTGAAAGAAGTGAAAGAAGACATAAATAAATGGAAACATATCTCATGTTCACGGATTGGAAGTCTTACTATCGTTAATTAAGATGGCAACACTACCTAAAATGATCTAAAGACTCAGTGCAATCCCTATCAAAATCCCAATGGCTTTTTTGCAGGAAAACCCATCCTAAAGTTTATATGGAAGCTCAAGCAACCCCAAACAGCTAAAAGAATCTTGAAAAAGAACAAACCTGGGACACACACTTTGTAACTTCAAAACTTCCTACGAAGTTACAATAATTAAAATAGAGTGGTATTCATTAATAAAAGAAAGGATAAGAACCATATCATCCTCAGGGTGCCTGGGTGGCACAGTCAGTTAGGCGTCTGCCTTCAGCTCAGGTCATGATCTTGGGGTCCCGCGATTGAGCCTCGTGTCACGCTCCCTGCTCAGTGAGGAGTCTGCTTCTCCCTCTCCCTCTACCCCTCCTGCTTGTGTTCACTCGCTCTCTCTCTCAAATAAAAATAAAATCTTTAAAATAAAAGAACCATATGATCCTCTCAGTAGATTCAGAAAAAGCATTTCACAAAATACAGCATCCCTTCTTGATGAAAACCCTCAACAAAGTAGGGATAGAAGGAACATACCTTTATATCATAAAGGCCATACACGAAAACCCCACAGCTAATATCATCCTCAATGGAGAAAAACTGAGAGCTTTTCCCTTAAGGTCAGGAACAGGGATGTCCACTCTCACCACTATTGTTCAACATAGCCCTGGAAGTCCTAGCCTCAGCAATCAGACAACAAAAAGAAATAAAAGGCATCCAAATCAGCAAGGAAGAAGTCAAACTCTCACTCTTCGCAGATGACATGATACTGTACGTAGAAAACCTGAAAGACTCCACCAAAAAATTGCTAGAACTAATACATGAATTCAGCAGTCACAGGATATAAAATCAACATACAGAAACCAGTTGCATTTCTACACACCAATAATGAAGCAGCAGAAAAAGAAATCAAGGAATCAATCCCATTTACAATTGCACCAAAAACCATAAGATACCTAGGAATAAACCTAACCAAAGAGGTAAAAGATCTGTACTCTGGAAACTATTGATCACTTATAAAAGAAATTGAAGACACAAAGAAATAGAAAAGCTTCCAAATGGATTGGAAGAATATTGTTAAAATGTCTGTACAACCCAAAGCATTCTACACATTCAAAGCAATCTCTATCAAAATACCACCAGCGTTTTTCACAAAGCTAGAACAAACAATTCTAAAATTTGAACGGAACCAGAAAAGACCCTAAATAGCCTAAGTAATGTCAAAAAACAAAAGCAAAGTGGAAGGCATCACAATTCCAGACTCAAGCTATATTACAATCATCAATTACTGTAATCATCAAGACAGTATGTACTAGCACAAAAATGGACACACAGATCAATGGAACAGAACAGAGAACCCCGAAATGGACCCACAACTATATGGTCAACTAATCTTCAACAAAGCTAAAAAGAATATCCAATGGAAAAGAGACAGTCTCTTCAATAAATGGTTTTGGGAGAACTGGACAGCGACATGCAGAAGAATGAAACTGGACCACTTTCTTACACCATACACAAAAATAAATTCAAAATGGAAGCAAGACCTAAATGTAAGACAGAAAGCCATCAAAATCCTAGAGGAGAACACAGGCAGTAACCTCTTTGACATCGGCCAGAGCAACTTCTTACTAGACACATCTCTGGAGGCAAGGGAAAAAAAAGCAAAAATGAACTACTGGAACTTCGTCAAGATAAAAAGCTTCTGCACAGCAAAAGAAACAATCAACAGAACTATAAGACAGCCTATGGAATGGAAGAAGATATTTGCAAATATCTGATAAAGGGTTAGTATCCAAAATCTATAAAGAACTTATCAAACTCAACACCCAAAAAACAAATCCAGTTAAGAAATGGGCAGAAGACATGAATAGACACTTTTCCAAAGAAGACATCCAGATGGCTAACAGACACATGAAAAGATGCTCAATATCACTCATCATCAGGACAATACAAATCAAAACCACGATGAGATACCACTTCACACCTGTCAGAATGGCTAAAATTAACAACACAGGAAACCACAGATGTTGGCGAGGATGCGGGAAAAGGGGAAATTTCATGCACTCTTGGTGGGAATGCAAACTGGTGCAGCCACTCTGTGTAACAGTATGGAGTTTCCTCAAGTTAAAAATAGAACTACCCTACAACCCAGCAATGGCACTACTAGGTATTTACCCAAAGGATACAAAAATAAAGATTCAAATGCACCCTGATGTTTATAACAGCATTATCAACAATAGCCAAACTATGGAAAGAGCCCATAAGCGTCCATCGACAGATAAATGGATAAAGAAGAGGTAGTATGTATGTATGTATGTATTATATATATATATACATACATACACACACACAATGGAGTATTACTCAGCCATCAAAAAGAATGAAATCCTGCCGTTTGCAATGACGTGGATGGAACTAGAGTGTATTATGCTAAGTGAAATAAGTCAGTCAAAGAAAGATAACTACCATATGATTTCACTCATATGTGGAATTTAAGAAACAAAACAGATGAACATAGGGGAAGGGAAGGAAAAATAAAATAAGATAAAAACAGAGAGAGAGGTAAATCAGAAGAGACTATTAACTACAGAGAACAATGTAAGGGTTGCGGGAGGGGGGTGGGTGGGACATGGACTAAATGGATGATGGGTATTAAGGGGGGTACTTGTTGTGATGAGCACTGGGTATTATATGTAAATGATGAATCACTAAACTCTACTCCTGGAACCAATACTACACTATATGTTAACTAACTTGAATTTAAATAAAAACTTAGGGAAAAAAACTAAATAAATAAATAAAATAATAAATACCTCTAAGTATATTTTTTTAAAGATTTATTTATTTGAGAAAGAAAGAGAGACCGGGAGAGAGAGATAGCACAGGAGGGAGGAGCAGAGAAAGTTTTAAGCAGACTCTGTGTTGAGCACAGAGCCCAACGCGGGGCTCAATCACACAGCCCTGAGATCACGACCTGAGCCGAAACCAAGACTCAGATGCCTAAGCAACTGCACCACCCAGGCACCATACTGTAAATATTTTTTAAAAAATCTTCACCTAGCCCCCCCAAAAAAACTATGGTACTGGCATGAAGACAAACATACAGATCAATTGGATAGAAGAGAGAGCCCCAAAATAAAACTTCACATATATTTTTGGCAAGGGTGCTAAGACCATTAAATGGGGAAAGGACAATCTTTTCAACCTAAATGGCCACATGCAAAAGAAAAAAGCTGTACCCTTTCCTAATACTGTATACTCAAAATAGATCAAAGACCTAAATATAACACCTAAAACTGTAACATTCTTAGAAGAAAACAGAGGGCAAAAACTTCATGACACTGGATTTGGCAATGATTTCTTAGATATGATACCAAAGGCAAAGGTAACAAAAGAAAAAAGAAACAAATTGGGCTTTGTGATTATTTAAAAACTGTGTGCATCAAAAGACAATAGCAACAGAATGGGATAAAATATTTGCAGGTCATATACCAAATAAAGGATTAACATCCAGAATATGGAGAGAATTCCTAAAACTCAATGAAGAAAAAAAATTCAATGGACAAAGGACTTGAATAGGTATTTCTCCAAAGGAGGTTTTCAAATGGTCAATAAGCTCATGAAAAGATTCTCAACATCACTAGTCATTTGGGAAATGCAAATCAAAAGTACAATGAGATATCACCTCACACTGGTTATAAAAAAAAAAAAATTAAAAACAGAAAATAGTAGGTGTTGGAGAGGATGTGGAAAAACTGGAACCCTTATGCACCACTATCAGGAATATAAAATGGTACAGCTGCTGTGGAAAACAGTATGGCAGATCCTCATAAAACTAAAAATAGAACTACCATATGATCCAGCAATTTCATTTCTGGGTATATACCTAAAAGAATTAAGAGCAGGGTCTCAAAGAGATATCTATACACCCATGTTCATAGTAGCATTATTTACAATAGTGAAAATGTGAAAGAAACCAAAGTGTCCACTGAGAGATGAATGGATAAACACAATGTGGTATATGCACCCAATGGAATATTATTCAGCCTTTAAAAGGACAGAAATGTTAAAATATGCTTCAACATGGATGAATCTGGAGGACATTATGCTAAGTAAAATAAACCAGTCACAAAAAGATACATACTGTATGATTCCACCTATATAAGGTAGAGTAGTCAAAACCATAGAGACATAAAGTAGACTGGTGGTTGCCAGAGGCTGGGGAAGGGGGAAATAGGGAGTTATTGCTTAATGGATACAGAGTTTTGGTTATATAAGATTAAAAGTTATGGATATGAATGGTTGTGACAGTTGCACAACATTTTAGATCGATTTAATACCACTGAACTGTATAATTAAAAAGGGTTAAAATGGTAAATATTATGTTTCACTTATTTTACACAGTAAAAAAATGAGAGAGTTCCAATTTCTAGTTCCACATGTAAGGAGCTTGGAAGTCACCATTCTGTCCTAACAAGGAAAAGCTGAACAAAAATTAACGCTTCTTGGATCCATAAGAAAGGAGAAGACAAAGAATAAACCACTGCCCCCAAGATCGCAGAAATAAACAGGCAAATAGAGGGAGTCACAGTTTACCAGAGCAGAGACTCACCAGTAGAAACTGCCAAAAAATCAGTGCTAGGTAGGAAAACCTAAACCGTACTTGATGAATTGCTGAAGGCTCAGTGTGGACAACTCTGAGAGTTAAAAACTTCAGGGGGACCCAATCATAAGTGGGCCCCAACAATATTGTGAGACTTACCTGCAGAAGCTCAACTAGATTCCCACAGTAAATATAGGAGAAAAATCTCCTTGAGCTTCCAGCAGGGGAAAAGAACCATTTTGAAATAAGTCAGAGAACTCTGTTCTTAACAAGGCCTGCCCTAAGGAGTATCTAGTTAACCAGAGCCTGAACTGCTGGGATATTATCAGAGCCTAACTGATCTGAAGAAGGGAAATACCTAACATCAGCCCATGCCAGCCATTCTGTCTCATTTAAAGGGGCAGGAAAACAAAACAAAACAAAACAACCTGAAACACTTGTGATGCTCACAGTCCAGAGGCAGAGGCTCAGTGAAAGACGGAGACCTAATCACAAGGCTATAAAATGCCTCCCGTCTCCCCACAGCTCACCATCGTATTACTAAAGACCTATTTCCAGTAGTTTCTTCCTCCTGATACATCATGTCTCACTATCAAGAAAAAATTAGACAAAAGTCAAAACACAATTTGAAGAGACAGAGCAAGCATCAGAACCAAACATGGCAGGGATGTTGGAATTCTAGGCCAGAATTTAAAATAACTGTGATTAATATGCTAAGGGCTATTATAACGGATAAAGCAGACAGCATGCAAGAATAGATGGGGGCAAGCAGTGTAAGCAGGAAGACGGAAATCATAAATGAGAACCAGAAGAAATGCTAGGGATCAAAAACACTAACAGAAATGAAGAATGCCTTTGACGAGCTTTTTTAGTAGAATGGGCATGACTGAGGAAAGAATCTCTGAGCTAGAGGACGTATCAATAAATCCCTGGAAACCAAAAAGCAAAGAGAATAAAGACTGAAAAAAGGAACAGAATAGTCAAATACTGTGGGAATACCACAAAAAGTATAACATACATGTATACAAACACCAGAAGAATAGAGAGGGAAAGAAACAGAAGAAAAATCTGAAATGATGATGACTGAGAATTTCACCCCCAAACCAATGTTAGACAACAAACCAGAGATCCAGGAAGGTCAGAGAACATCAAGCCAGATAAATACCACCCCCCCTCCCCAAAAAACAACCTACAAGCAAGCATATCATTTTCAAATTACAGAAAATCAAAGACAAAGAATCCTGAAAGAAACCAGAGTGGGAGAAAAACACCTTACTTGTAAGAGGAACAAAGATAAGAATTATATCCAATTTCTCATAAAGTATGGAAGCAAGAATGGAATGAAATATTTAAATGCTGAGAGAAAAAAACCAACAACCTGGACTTCTGCACCCTGCAAAATTATTCTTCAAAAGTGAAAGAGAAATAATTTCTCAGATAAACGAACATTGAGGGAATCTGTTACCAGTAGATTTGCCTTGCAAGAAATGTTAAAAGAACTTCTTTAGAGAGAAAGAAAGAAAATAGGTCAGAACTCAGATCCACATGAAGAAAGGAAGAGCATTCAAGAAGGAATAAGTGAAAGGGGCACCTGGGTGGCTCAACTGGTTGAGCAACCAACTCTTAGTTTCTGTTCAGGTTGTGATCTCAGGGTTGTGAGACTGAGCCCCGGGGCATCAAGCCCCACATCAGGCTCGGAGCTGGGGGTGGAGCCTGCTTAAGATTCTCTCTCTCTCTAAAATAAAAAAAAAAGAAGTGAAAGTAAAATGAAAAAATAACAACAATTGTTTTTTAAATCCCAATTTAAAAAATCTCAAAAGACCTCAAGCAAGTTATTTTTGTGGAAGTTGACAATTCCAAAATTGATATAGAAGCAAAGGGGGCCAAGGATAGACAAGAAAACTTTGAAGAAGGAAAAGATCAAAGTGGGAGGATTTATTCTACTGGATATGAAGATTTATCCAGCTACCATAGTTAACATAATCAATATATAGTATACATGCAATATAGCATAAGGATAGACAAAGAAAACAATGCAACAGAGTCCTGAACATTTTAATGCATATATGTCCAATTTATGACAAAGTGGCACTTTTCAATAAATGATGGTGCATGAACTGGATATCCATATAGACAAAGAAAAAAAAGGAAAATTGACCCCATGTTCACACCATACAAAAATAATAAATTCCAGGTGGAATTTTAGAATCTTTTTTTTTTTTTTTT